>NC_079385.1:286308-302302 GCF_021018895.1 Seriola aureovittata | reverse complement strand
AGAGTTTTTTAGGTTAGGGTTAAGAGTAGTAGGTTTTGTTAGGATTAGGATTCGTAGTGGTTGGTTAGGGTTAGGAATTGGTTGTGGATAGGTTCAGAGTCGTGGGTGTATGTTAGTGTCAAAATTCTTAGTGGTTAGAGTAGTATTTTAGGGTTAGGGATTCGGTAATGTTTAAGGTTAGGATTCGGTAGTGGTTAGAATTAGAGTCTTAAGTTTGGCTTCGGTAGTGGTTAGTTTTAGGGGTTAGGGTTAGAGTACTAGTTTTTATTAGGATGTTAGGGTTAGGTTTCGGTAGTGGTTAGGTTTAGGGGTTACGGTTGGAGTAATAGGTTAGGGTTAGGGTTAGAGTAGTAGGTTTTGTTAGGATTAGAATTCTTAGTGGTTAAGGTTATGGTAAGGTTTTAAGGTAAGGTTTTGAAGGAGGCAGAGCTAGGGAGGGGAGCCTTTCGGGGCTAGAACCCTCCCCCGCCGGATCGGGCTGAATGCTCTACCTCCCCCTACTCCCTCATTTTCATGAGGGAAGAGCGGGGGAGAGAGAGTTTCATTTCATTTTAATGGTTTGGTTTTAGGGTAGGAATAATTTTGTAGTTTAGGTGAGGACTTCATGTTTAAGTTTAGGATCTGGTTGGATTTAGGGTTAGGAATATGTTTGAGTGGTTAGGTTTAGAGTAGGGTTGGTTTAGGGTTAAGAAAACTAATTGTTAAGGTTGGGTTTAGGATTAGGCATAAGTTTAAGTGGTTAAGTTTAGGGTAGGATTGGATTTAGGGTTAAGAAGAGGTTAATTGGTTAGGTTTAGGGTACGGTTGGATATAGTGGTATCAATCCTATTGTGGAAAAACTGCCATATGGACTGCAGGATAAATGGATCGCACTTGGATCACAGTACAAAGAAGATCACAGTGTCACCTTCCCACCTTTCTGGTATTTTTCCAAGTTTGTCCGTAACCAAGCTAGGACAAGAAACGACCCAAGTTTTGCATCTTTGCTGTCCAGCTCCAGCTCTTTCAAGGAGAGACTTGAGAAACAAAGCAGCAGAGCTCAGGTCTCTGTCAGAAAAACAGGAGTAGAGAGTAATGCAGCTATTAGCCCAGATGATACATTAGAGAAAAGGTTTGATGACAAGGAGACACATTGTCCAATACATAAGAAGCCACACCTTCTCAGCAAGTGTCGTAGCTTTAGAAATAAGCCTTTAAAAGAACGTTTATCTTACTTGAGGGAGAATAACTACTGCTTCAGATGCTGTGCCTCCACAAAGCACATGGCAAAGAACTGCAAGCTCAAACCAAAGTGTGCAGAGTGTGACAGCGACAGGCACATCACAGCGTTGCACCCAGATGTTTCACCTGACTACGCAGAGACCTCAACAGTGGTGATGCAGCATGGCGGGGAGCAGGATGAAGAGGACTCACCTGCTGTGACCTCAAAATGCACGGAGGTGTGCAAGGAGATAACCACACCAAGATCCTGTTCTAAGATATGTCTTGCCAAGATATATCTGGCAGAACAACCAGAGAGCTGTCAGAATGTATGTGGTCTTAGATGACCAGAGTAATCGGTCATTAGCCAAGTCAGATTTCTTTCATGTCTTTGGCTTAGAGGGAGACACGGTGACCTATACTCTCAAGACATGTGCTGGAATAGTGAAAACAACAGGAAGGACGGCACATAACTTTGTTGTGGAATCCCTTGATGGCCATACCAAAGTACCTCTTCCTGCTCTGCTAGAGTGTGATGCTATTCCTGATGACAGATCGGAGATTCCCTCTCCAGAAGTGGCTGAAAATCATCCACACCTGAGCTCAATGGCAGACAAAATTCCACCTTTAGACTCTGTTGCACAGATCCTTCTGCTTTTGGGAAGAGATGTTCTGAGACTCCACAAAGTTAGAGAACAGCGAAATGGACCACATAATGCTCCATATGCGCAGCGCCTGGATCTGGGGTGGGTTGTCATAGGAGAAGTGTGTCTGGGACAAGCCCGTAAGCCAGATAGTGTGTCTGTTTTCAAGACAAACACACTGTTTAATGGAAGGCCTTCTACTCTCAATCCCTGCTTAAACAGTTTTCATGTCAAGGAGACTTTGGTTGATGCTACAAAACAGTCCAACTGTTATTTTCAAAAGGGAACCAAGGCTACAGACAACCTCGGCTCAGCAGTCTTCATCAGGACGCAAGATGATGACCAACGTGCTCTCTCCACGGATGACAAAATGTTTCTTGAGGTCATGGAGAGAGAAGTTTTTAGGGATGATCGTAACATCTGGGTTGCTCCATTGCCCTTTCGAGTCCCTCGTCAGCAGCTACCGAACAACAGAGAGCAGGCCTTTAGAAGACTTCTGGCTCTACGTCGCACTCTAGATAGAAAGAAAGACATGAAAGACCACTTTGTGAGTTTTATGGCAAAGATCTTTGAAAACAAGCTGGCAGAACCAGCTCCGCCTTTGCAGAGTGATATGGAATGTTGGTATTTACCAATATTTGGAGTATACCACCCCCGTAAGAAAGGAGAAATCCGAGTCGTGTTCGACTCAAGTGCTAAGCATGAAGGTGTGTCGTTAAATGATGTCTTGTTGAGCGGCCCAGACCTCAACAACACACTTCTGGGGGTGCTCATGCGCTTTCGTAAAGAGCCTGTAGCTGTAACCGCAGATATACAGCAGATGTTCTACTGCTTCACAGTGAGGGAGGAGCATCGTGATTACCTCAGATTTCTCTGGTACAGGGATAATGACTTGCAGAAGGACATTGTGGAATTCAGGATGAAGGTACATGTGTTCGGGAACAGTCCCTCCCCAGCAGTCGCGATATATGGATTGAGAAGAGCTGCTCAGGCTGGTGAAAAGAAGTACGGCTCTGAAGCAAAGCAGTTTGTTCTCAGAAATTTCTATGTCGATGATGGATTGGCCTCTCTACCGACAGAAAAGAAAGCTGTAGACCTGTTGAAGAGGACGAGAGACATGTTGGCAGAGTCCAACATACGGCTGCATAAGATCGCCTCAAACAGCCATGCTGTCATGGAGTCATTCGCCGCACAAGATCTTGCTAAGGACCTGAAAGATTTAGATCTAGGGTCAGATCCCTTACCACCACAGAGAAGTCTCGGATTAAGCTGGGATCTGGATTCTGACCATTTCATCTTTCAGGTATCAAGAGAAGAGAAACCCTTTACCAAGAGGGGCGTACTGTCAACTGTGAACAGTCTTTTTGATCCTTTGGGATTTGTGGCCCCTATTACTGTGCAGGGAAAAGCACTGATGAGAGAACTGACCTCGGAGCAGTACGAATGGGATGAGCCCCTCCCACTCATAAAGCAAGAATGCTGGAAATATTGGAAAGACTCTCTGATGGACCTGGAGCGTATCAGCATTGCAAGGCCGTATGTTGCAACATCTCTGTCCCGTTCCCAGCAGAAGGAGATTTGCATATTCTGTGATGCTTCAACAGTGGCCATAGCAGCTGTGGCGTACCTACGAGTTGAAAACGTGGATGGACGATGTCACGTTGGCTTTGTAATGGCAAAAGCTAAACTCGCACCACGTCCTGCTCACACGATTCCAAGATTGGAATTGTGTGCGGCCGTTTTGGCTGTGGAGATGGCTGAGCTGATTTCACGTGAGCTGGATGTTGACCTATATGCTGTGAAGTTTTACACGGACAGCAAAATAGTTCTAGGTTACATCCATAACACCTCTCGTAGGTTTTATGTCTATGTTGCAAATCGCATTGACAGAATACGACGATCAACACACTCTGATCAGTGGCATCATGTCACTACGGACCAGAATCCAGCGGACCATGCCACCAGGCCAATTTCGGCAAGACTTTTAGGGCAGACTAACTGGTTCACTGGCCCGGAGTTCCTCAAACGAGACAGAATAATGAAATCTGTGTCTGAAAAAGAAAAAACCTTTGAGCTGGTAGATGCTGATACTGATGCAGAAATACGGCCTCAAGTTGTTGCTTTTGTAACAGGAACCAAAGAGGAAAAGCTCAGTTCTCATCGATTTGAACGTTTTTCAAGTTGGAGATTGATGATCCGGGGCATTGCAAGACTCATCACATTTGCCAGGACCTATTCTAAAACTCCAAACCAAGGAAAAGGGAGTGTACAGTCACAAGCCAAAATCACAGTAATTAAATGTGTACAGGGAGAAGTCTTCAGTGATGAGCTTCACAGGCTGAAAAAGGGCCTTGAAATCTCCAAACAAAGTCCTCTTTGGAAGCTAAACCCTGTAATTGATCAGGACGGACTGCTCAGGATTGGAGGACGATTGAGAACAGCAGAGCTTTCAAATGATGAAAAGCATCCCTATATCCTTCCCAAGCGGCATCATGTATCTACTCTTTTAGTACGTCATTATCATGAAGTGGTTGTACATCAAGGCCGTCACCTCACAGAAGGAGCCCTTCGGTCAGCCGGGTTATGGAGCAAGGAGACTAGTTTCAACTGTGATTCATGAGTGCGTCACCTGCCGTGGGAACTTGTTTGTTCTATGAGACTAAAGGACTTTCAGTAAAGTACACAAATCCATCGCATCCCTTGGTCTTCATTGGACTCTGTTATCTATCTGTCTAGTCTGATACTGGAACGTTAGCTGAGGACAGAATAAAGAGGATGACAACAGGCTCTGCAAAACAAGATGGGGAAAATGATCTCCAAAATACATCAGTACCTGTCCTTTCTCTGCCATATATATCAAGGGGGAGTCAAAAGAAGGAAGTCCATGAGCTTCTGGCTTCTGGCAGGGTCCTCATTATATATACATATTATACATAGTAATTATGTTTTATATCATTAATAATAGTAATTATATATTATATTGAGACTCCTCAATGTTCTTTGTATGTGCCTTTATGGTTGGGTTAGGGTTAACCCCCCCTTACCCACCCTGAGATGGGTGGGTTACCCAGACCCCCCCCCCAGACCCTAACCCACCCTTGTGTCCTAAATGTTGTTGTTCCTCACAAGGCTTTTTAAATAATTCATATTCATGTGTCAAACATGAAATCCATCATATTCTTCATGAATGCTACTCAAATAGACAGAAAAACCTATCCTGAAGTGTTCTGTACAGACAGGACAACGAGTGAGAAAAACTCAGTTCTCAGACACAGAGAAAGCTTCTAACGAGGAATTAGAGCCGATCCTGACGCTTAACAGCGCTCTTGAACAGTATTGCATTCTCAGGTGTAACTGATAACTTTATGACATGTAAACATGAAATCCATCATATTCTTCATGAATGGTACTCAAATAGACAGGAAAACTTGTCCAGCGTACTCACCCCTTGAGGAAGAAGAATCAGGCACTGGCTGGTACTCCTCATCATTAGTGGTGATGTTTTCATCCTCTGAGGAGGGTGTCCCATCATCTTCAGGAGAGGATGTGTCCTCATCTTGATTAGAAGATGTCTCTTCTTCAAATGCAGGGGATTTCTCCCTATCTTCGATCTTTGAACGCATCACATAGTCGAGTGCTTGAAGCAGTGAATATGACCTTCTTGCCACCTTGCCAGAGAAAAAATGATCTGGAAGCTGTTAGGCTTACTTACAGCCTTAGTATTAATTGCACCTGCATAAACTCCAGGACAGATTTACAAACAATGCCAGAGTTGCTTTTTGTTTACCCTGCAGCTGCATCTTTGAACTCTGCAAGATGCCCTGTGATTTTTTTTATTGTTGCCTGAGTCAAACCATTATCTGCTATCCTAAAGATCACACCTATGTCAAATAGGACGACTTATCCTGAAGTGTTCTGTACAGGCAGGACAACGAGTGAAAAAACTCAGTTCTCAGACACAGAGACAGCTTCTAAGGAGGAAAAGAACTGATCCAGGCGCTGGAAACGTTAAAACAGCGCTATTGAACAGTATTGCATTCTCAGGTGTAACTGATAACCTTATGACATGTAAACATGAAATCCATCATATTCTTCATGAATGCTCCTCAAATAGACAGGAAAACTTATACTGAAGTGTTGTGTACAGACAGTACAACGATTGAGAAAAACTCAGTTCTCAGACACAGAGAAAGCTTCTAAGGAGGAAAAGAGCCGATCCTGACATTTAAACAGCGGTATTGAACAGTATTGCATTCTCAGGTGTAACTGATAACTTTATGACATGTAAACATGAAATCCATCATATTCTTCATGAATGCTACTCAAATAGACAGGAAAACTTATCCTGAAGTGTTCTGTATAGACAGGACAACCAGTGAGAAAAACTCAGTTCTCAGACACAGAGAAAGCTTCTAACGAGGAATTAGAGCCGATCCTGACGCTTAACAGCGCTCTTGAACAGTATTGCATTCTCAGGTGTAACTGATAACTTTATGACATGTAAACATGAAATCCATCATATTCTTCATGAATGCTACTCAAATAGACAGGAAAACTTATCCTGAAGTGTTCTGTGTAGAAATCCCAACAAATGTGAATGCTGAGATTTTGGAGACACACAGACAGCTTTAACGAGGAAAAGAGCCGATTTAGGCGCTGGAAACGTTAAACAGCGCTTTTGAATATCCATCATATTCTTCATGAATGAAGATTTGACCTCTGACCCAGCTCTGAAAGCTGCCTAAAATTGACCACATTAAATGTCTGGTTAATAACAGGAGGTGTGAAACAGGATGGAAAGCCAACACTTGTTGGAAAGAACAGAATGTAAACTTTAAACTACTGAACAACATGTTTCATTTGAAGCAGGTTCAGTAGAAATACAGGAGGATATGTAAAAACATAAATACAGTTTTCCTGCTGGCCTTTTCAAGACAGCTGAATGTAACCAGAATTCAACAATGTGCTGCTAGTCACCAGAGGGTTTAACATTACGAGTGTTGATCTCTTTGTATTGCTCTGAATATGAACTTTACAATGAGGTATTACTCCAGTAAATCAGATAATGCTAGCTAGAAATACCAGCTTAAATATAGAGACCAGATTTGACCTCTGACCCAGCTCTGAAAGCTGCCTAAAATTGACCACATTAAATGTCTGGTTAATAACAGGAGGTGTGTGATAGGATGGAAAGCCAACACTTGTTGGAAAGAGGAGAATTTAAGCTTTACAATGAGGTATTACTCCAGTAAATCAGATAATGCTATCATGAAATAGCTTAAATATAGAGACCAGATTTGACCTCTGACCCAGCTCTGAAAGCTGCCTAAATTTGACCACATTAAATGTCTGGTTAATAACAGGAGGTTTGTGTTAGGATGAAAGCCAACACTTGTTGGAAAGAATAGAATCTAAGCTTTACAATGAGGTATTACTCCAGTAAATCAGATAATGCTAGCCAGAAATACCAGATTAAATATAGAGACCAGATTTGACCTCTGACCCAGCTCTGAAAGCTGCCTAAAATTGACCACAATAAATGTTTGGTTAATAACAAGAGGTTTGTGATAGGATGGAAAGCCAACAATTGTTGGATAAGAGGAGAATCTAATATTTACAATTGGGTATTACTCCAGTAAATCAGATAATGCTATCTTGAAATATCAGCTTGAATAGAAAGCTGCCTAAAATTGACCAAATTAAATGTCTGGTTAATAACAGGACGTTTGTGATAAGATGGAAAGCCAACACTTTTTGGAAAGAAGAGAATATAAGCTTTACAATGAGGTATTACTGCAGTAAATGAGATAATGCTATCATGAAATAGCAGCTTTAATGTAGAGACCAGATTTGACCTCTGATCCAGCTCTGAAAACTGCCTAAAATTGACCAAATTAAATGTGTGGTTAATAACATGGGGTTTGTGATAAGATGGAAAAACAACACTTGTTGGAAAGAATAGAATATAAGCTTCACAATGAGGTATTACTCCAATAAATCAGATAATGCTATCCTGAAATAGCAGCTTAAATATAGAGACCAGATATGACCTCTGACCCAGCACTGAAAGCTGCCTAAAATTGACCACAATAAATGTCTGGTTAATAACAAGAGGTTTGTGATAGGATGGAAAGCCGACGATTGTTGGAAAGAGGAGAATCTAAGCTTTACAATGAGGTATGAGACAGATAAAGTTTAAGCACTTCCACTTCATTGTTCTCTGTACGGAGATTTCTTACATTTACAAAGTTCACCAATACTGTACAAATAAAAAGAGCAAAGTCTAACAATGTCCTTGTAGACTTGAATACAGGCCTTGAAAATGCAGGCCAGGTGGATGGCTGCAGAAAGTCTAAGAGAGCCAAGCGAGGCCCAGGCCCTCTCCCCGAAAAGACTTTTTGCCCGCACATTAATTAAACAGGAGTTCCTCATTGACCTCAATGTTCCTGGTTGCGAGGAAAAGAATAACTTCTTTTTCCTCCCCATCTGTGTCCACAGCATAGAACCTGGGCCTTAGGTTGGCTCCTGCTTTTGCGTGGTTGATAAACCTGCCAACAGTCTGCTTTTCGGGGTGGCACTCACAAAAAGATGAATGTGCATCAATGCACATGGGCTGCCCTTTTTGATTTGTATAAAAGAACATATGTCCAGTCTCCTCCTCACTGGTGTTCTTGTGTATGTGATGGCCCTCTTTGGCTGTGATCACCCTCCCATGGTAATCACAGACCACCTCACCAGTCTGAAATCTGCGGGTGGCAACGACACCCTTGCCTTTCCCTTTGACATCGGTGACCAGTAGTCCTCTCCACCTCTGAGAGATGGTCATTTTCTGGATGTGTCTAGAATCCATGACCATGTCCACAGATCCTGAGGGCTTCCACTCCTTTATGATATTGGCAGAGATGGGGAGGTTTTTCTTCCATCCCCGCTTAGCAATCCAGGTGCTGACCCGGTTTTCTGTTGGGAGACGTCGGCAGAAGTATGCTGTCGAGAAAAAATTAAAAGGTTTTGTTCGTTAAGAAAAATATAGTTGACAACTTTGAATCATGTACATAGCATTGATACTTGAAAAAAATTTTATTAAACATTGAGAAAATACTTACAGAGAACATGCTGCACGCGCAGTTTCATCTGTGCCTTCAGCCAACGCTCGTACAACTGCCGCTGACAGTCGGGTGACACCTTTCTGCGCTCAGTCTTGTCTGGCACGTCCCCGTCCAGTGTCACCGGGTGCGTTTCCAGCAGTTTGTCAAATGCTGCTTGGACATCCATCTGCACATTTGTAGTTCAGGCAGGCTTGTCGGCAGCATTGCGAGCAGCGCCACGGGTACCATGACTGCGACCCTCAACTGCAGACTCAACACTACATAAGAGAAGAAGGAGAAGGAGAAGAAAAGTATTAGATAAGTGTTCAGTGTGCCTACATATAAATGATGGTGGGTTTGATTATGTTTACAAATTGTTGATTGTATTAATTGTTGACAAATATAAGACATCTTTACCTTGAGTCACCAGCGAGCTTAGCCAGCAGCTGACTGGCCCTCACAATGGTCTCCGGCTGCTTCATGCGGTAATGTTTTTCCGCCGTCGCAGTGGAATGAGTGAGGTAGTCGGCCACCAGAGACTTCTCTGTGTCAGTCATCGTCCCGGTGGCCGTCTCGAAGACTCTGCGTGCCACTCGGCTGGTCACTGGCTTGAGTTTGTATATAAAGTGAAAGTTTAAACAGATATTAATATGACATTAATTGACACATCACACCAGAGAGCTGAGACGGTTATTTATAGAAGTACATTTGGGAGGGGAAATGAATCATGATGGTTAGCTTACTTTGAGTGCAGCCGGTCAAGGTCATTGGAGGCATTATAGATCGGCCTCCCGTGGTGGAGATGAAGAACCGTTCCTCCTCGTCATCTGAGTCATCCCGCTTGCGCTTCTTAGAGTTGAGGAGTTGTGGCCGCACTCGTGTGAAGTATATATCAAACCACTGTTGGCAGAGGAAACATAGAAATAAAGATTAATTTCTGCTTTTGAACAGGTTCTGACAGATTCTCAGAGGAAATCTGATGAACTTACACACTCCTCCTCCTGTGACAGGGCAAACGCGGCAACTTGCCGTGCTGCGGTCTTGTGCTCCTTCACACCAATAATGGCGTTGCCTGACCTGTCTGTCTGACGGACTATCCACTCTTGCACTCTTGTTGGCTGAAGGCACAGATGAAACTGCGCGTGCAGCATGTTCTCTGTAAGTATTTTCTCAATGTTTAATAAAAAATTTTTCAAGTATCAATGCTATGTACATGATTCAAAGTTGTCAACTATATTTTTCTTAACTAACAAAACCTTTTAATTTTTTCTCGACAGCATACTTCTGCCGACGTCTCCCAACAGAAAACCGGGTCAGCACCTGGATTGCTAAGCGGGGATGGAAGAAAAACCTCCCCATCTCTGCCAATATCATACAGGAGTGGAAGCCCTCAGGATCTGTGGACATGGTCATGGATTCTAGACACATCCAGAAAATGACCATCTCTCAGAGGTGGAGAGGACTACTGGTCACCGATGTCAAAGGGAAAGGCAAGGGTGTCGTTGCCACCCGCAGATTTCAGACTGGTGAGGTGGTCTGTGATTACCATGGGAGGGTGATCACAGCCAAAGAGGGCCATCACATACACAAGAACACCAGTGAGGAGGAGACTGGACATATGTTGTTTTATACAAATCGAAAAGGGCAGCCCATGTGCATTGATGCACATTCATCATTTTGTGAGTGCCACCCCGAAAAGCAGACTGTTGGCAGGTTTATCAACCACGCAAAAGCACAAGCCAACCTAAGGCCCAGGTTCTATGCTGTGGACACAGATGGGGAGGAAAAAGAAGTTATTCTTTTCCTCGCAACCAGGAACATTGAGGTCAATGAGGAACTCCTGTTTAATTAATGTGCGGGCAAAAAGTCTTTTCGGGGAGAGGGCCTGGGCCTCGCTTGGCTCTCTTAGACTTTCTGCAGCCATCCACCTGGCCTGCATTTTCAAGGCCTGTATTCAAGTCTACAAGGACATTGTTAGACTTTGCTCTTTTTATTTGTACAGTATTGCTGAACTTTGTAAATGTAAGAAATCTCTGTACAGAGAACAATGAAGTGGAAGTGCTTAAACTTTATCTGTCTCATACCTCATTGTAAAGCTTAGATTCTCCTCTTTCCAACAATCGTCGGCTTTCCATCCTATCACAAACCTCTTGTTATTAACCAGACATTTATTGTGGTCAATTTTAGGCAGCTTTCAGTGCTGGGTCAGAGGTCATATCTGGTCTCTATATTTAAGCTGCTATTTCAGGATAGCATTATCTGATTTATTGGAGTAATACCTCATTGTGAAGCTTATATTCTATTCTTTCCAACAAGTGTTGTTTTTCCATCTTATCACAAACCCCATGTTATTAACCACACATTTAATTTGGTCAATTTTAGGCAGTTTTCAGAGCTGGATCAGAGGTCAAATCTGGTCTCTACATTAAAGCTGCTATTTCATGATAGCATTATCTCATTTACTGCAGTAATACCTCATTGTAAAGCTTATATTCTCTTCTTTCCAAAAAGTGTTGGCTTTCCATCTTATCACAAACGTCCTGTTATTAACCAGACATTTAATTTGGTCAATTTTAGGCAGCTTTCTATTCAAGCTGATATTTCAAGATAGCATTATCTGATTTACTGGAGTAATACCCAATTGTAAATATTAGATTCTCCTCTTATCCAACAATTGTTGGCTTTCCATCCTATCACAAACCTCTTGTTATTAACCAAACATTTATTGTGGTCAATTTTAGGCAGCTTTCAGAGCTGGGTCAGAGGTCAAATCTGGTCTTTTATATTTAAGCTGGTATTTCTGGCTAGCATTATCTGATTTACTGGAGTAATACCTCATTGTAAAGTTCATATTCAGAGCAATACAAAGAGATCAACACTCGTAATGTTAAACCCTCTGGTGACTAGAAGCACGTTGTTGAATTCTGGTTACATTGTCTTGGAAAGGCCAGCAGGAAACCTGTATTTATGTTTTTACATATCCTCCTGTATTTCTACTGAACCTGCTTCAAATGAAGCATGCTGTTCACTAATTTAAAGTTTACATTCTGTTCTTTCCAACAAGTGTTGGCTTTCCATCCTATCACACACCTCCTGTTATTAACCAGACATTTAATGTTGTCAATTTTAGGCAGCTTTCAGTGATGGATCAGAGGTCAAATCTAGTCTTTATATTTAAGCTATTCCATGATAGCATTATCTGATTTACTGGAGTAATACCTCATTGTAAAGCTTAGATTCTATTATTTCCAACAAGTGTTGGCTTTCATCCTAACACAAACCTCCTGTTATTAACCAGACATTTAATGTGGTCAAATTTAGGCAGCTTTCAGAGCTGGGTCAGAGGTCAAATCTGGTCTCTATATTTAAGCTATTTCATGATAGCATTATCTGATTTACTGGAGTAATACCTCATTGTAAAGCTTAAATTCTCCTCTTTCCAACAAGTGTTGGCTTTCCATCCTATCACACACCTCCTGTTATTAACCAGACATTTAATGTGGTCAATTTTAGGCAGCTTTCAGAGCTGGGTCAGAGGTCAAATCTGGTCTCTATATATAAGCTGTTATTTCAGGATAACTTTATCTGATTTACTGGAGTAATACCTCATTGTAAAGTTTACGTTCTGTTCTTTCCAACAAGTGTTGGCTTTCCATCCTATCACACACCTCCTGTTATTAACCAGACATTTAATGTGGTCAATTTTAGGCAGCTTTCAGAGCTGGGTCAGAGGTCAAATCTGGTCTCTATATTTAAGCTGGTATTTCTAGCTAGCATTATCTGATTTACTGGAGTAATACCTCATTGTAAAGTTCATATTCAGAGCAATACAAAGAGATCAACACTCGTAATGTTAAACCCTCTGGTGACTAGCAGCACGTTGTTGAATTCTGGTTACATTCAGCTGTCTTGAAAAGGCCAGCAGGAAAACTGTATTTATGTTTTTACATATCCTCCTGTATTTCTACTGAACCTGCTTCAAATGAAACATGTTGTTCACTAGTTTAAAGTTTACATCCTGTTCTTTCCAACAAGTGTTGGCTTTCCATCCTGTTTCACACCTCCTGTTATTAACCAGACATTTAATGTGGTCAATTTTAGGCAGCTTTCAGTGATGGGTCAGAGGTCAAATCTTCATTCATGAAGAATATGATGGATATTCAAAAGCGCTGTTTTAACGTTTCCAGCGCCTAAATCGGCTCTTTTCCTCGTTAAAGCTGTCTGTGTGTCTCCAAAATCTCAGCATTCACATTTGTTGGGATTTCTACACAGAACACTTCAGGATAAGTTTTCCTGTCTATTTGAGTAGCATTCATGAAGAATATGATGGATTTCATGTTTACATGTCATAAAGTTATCAGTTACACCTGAGAATGCAATACTGTTCAAGAGCGCTGTTAAGCGTCAGGATCGGCTCTAATTCCTCGTTAGAAGCTTTCTCTGTGTCTGAGAACTGAGTTTTTCTCACTGGTTGTCCTGTCTATACAGAACACTTCAGGATAAGTTTTCCTGTCTATTTGAGTAGCATTCATGAAGAATATGATGGATTTCATGTTTACATGTCATAAAGTTATCAGTTACACCTGAGAATGCAATACTGTTCAATACCGCTGTTTAAATGTCAGGATCGGCTCTTTTCCTCCTTAGAAGCTTTCTCTGTGTCTGAGAACTGAGTTTTTCTCAATCGTTGTACTGTCTGTACACAACACTTCAGTATAAGTTTTCCTGTCTATTTGAGGAGCATTCATGAAGAATATGATGGATTTCATGTTTACATGTCATAAGGTTATCAGTTACACCTGAGAATGCAATACTGTTCAATAGCGCTGTTTTAACGTTTCCAGCGCCTGGATCAGTTCTTTTCCTCCTTAGAAGCTGTCTCTGTGTCTGAGAACTGAGTTTTTTCACTCGTTGTCCTGCCTGTACAGAACACTTCAGGATAAGTCGTCCTATTTGACATAGGTGTGATCTTTAGGATAGCAGATAATGGTTTGACTCAGGCAACAATAAAAAAAATCACAGGGCATCTTGCAGAGTTCAAAGATGCAGCTGCAGGGTAAACAAAAAGCAACTCTGGCATTGTTTGTAAATCTGTCCTGGAGTTTATGCAGGTGCAATTAATACTAAGGCTGTAAGTAAGCCTAACAGCTTCCAGATCATTTTTTCTCTGGCAAGGTGGCAAGAAGGTCATATTCACTGCTTCAAGCACTCGACTATGTGATGCGTTCAAAGATCGAAGATAGGGAGAAATCCCCTGCATTTGAAGAAGAGACATCTTCTAATCAAGATGAGGACACATTCTCTCCTGAAGATGATGGAACACCCTCCTCAGAGGATGAAAACATCACCACTAATGATACCAGCCAGTGCCTGATTCTTCTTCCTCAAGGGGTGAGTACGCTGGACAAGTTTTCCTGTCTATTTGAGTACCATTCATGAAGAATATGATGGATTTCATGTTTACATGTCATAAAGTTATCAGTTACACCTGAGAATGCAATACTGTTCAAGAGCGCTGTTAAGCGTCAGGATCGGCTCTAATTCCTCGTTAGAAGCTTTCTCTGTGTCTGAGAACTGAGTTTTTCTCACTCGTTGTCCTGTCTGTACAGAACACTTCAGGATAGGTTTTTCTGTCTATTTGAGTAGCATTCATGAAGAATATGATGGATTTCATGTTTGACACATGAATATGAATTATTTAAAAAGCCTTGTGAGGAACAACAACATTTAGGACACAAGGGTGGGTTAGGGTCTGGGGGGGGGGTCTGGGTAACCCACCCATCTCAGGGTGGGTAAGGGGGGGTTAACCCTAACCCAACCATAAAGGCACATACAAAGAACATTGAGGAGTCTCAATATAATATATAATTACTATTATTAATGATATAAAACATAATTACTATGTATAATATGTATATATAATGAGGACCCTGCCAGAAGCCAGAAGCTCATGGACTTCCTTCTTTTGACTCCCCCTTGATATATATGGCAGAGAAAGGACAGGTACTGATGTATTTTGGAGATCATTTTCCCCATCTTGTTTTGCAGAGCCTGTTGTCATCCCCATAATGCGGGATGCAATGAACGCTCAAGGCAGTTCTACTGGGAAAGGATTCCAGGCAAGCATTGCATTTGAATGACCGGGTGTTATTTTCAGCTGACACACTGTTTTTAGCAACTGACTTTTCACTGGCGTTTGGGATTTTTTGTACCATTCAGACATATACAAAGAACATTGAGGAGTCTCAATATAATATATTATTACTATTATTAATAATATCAAATATAATTACTATATGTATAAAATGTTACAAATCAAGTGGTTGAACACCCTGCCGGATGCCAGAAACTCATGGACTTCCCTCTTTTGACTCCCTTATTTGGAGAGAGTCAACATTTATGCTGACAAATCTCAGCTTAAGTGAATCACCTGTGAATTCTACCTTTGACAAATGAAGTTTTTATTTTCAAACTATAAGAGTAATCAAAATAAAAAGGAAAAAGTTTAACTTACTTCTTCTTCTTACTCTTTTTCACTCTGACTGAAACATAAAAACAGATATTCAAGAATGACTTTTAAAAACTCAATGTCCTTTTAATGATTTTAAAGCAACTCATTATTTTATGCTGCAATCTTATATTTAATGCTGTATTCCAGCATTTTGTTTCTTACTTTCTATTTTTCTATAATTTGTTTTCATTATTAGTGTGGGGTGTGGGGGGGTTAATTGTATTTTTTAATGTTTCTCAAATTACATGTTTTATGTAAAGCACATTGAGTTGCCATTGTGTATGAAATCCATCCAATTTCTTCCGCTTATCCTCTAGTAGGGTCGCATGGGGGCTGGAGCCTATCCCAGCATCTTTTCGGGAAAGAGGCGCGGTACACCCTGGACAGTTCGCCAGTCCATCGCAGGGCAAACACATAGAGACAGACAACCATTCACACTCACAGCCACACCTATGGTCAATGTAGAGTATCCAATTAGCCTCGTCCCCATTTGCATGTCTTTGGACTGTGGGAGGAAGCCGGAGTACCCGGAGAGAACCCACACTGGCACGGGG
>NC_079385.1:225403-285808 GCF_021018895.1 Seriola aureovittata | reverse complement strand
AGCTGCCTAAAATTGAACACATTAAATGTCTGGTTAATAACAGGAGGTTTGTGATAGGATGAAAGCCGAAAATTGTTGGAAAGAAGAGAATCTAAGCTTTACAATGAGGTATTACTCCAGTAAATCAGATAATTATATCATGAAATAGCTTAAATATATAGACCAGATTTGACCTCTGACCCAGCACTGAAAGCTGCCTAAAATTGGCCACATTAAATGTCTGGTTAATAACAAGAGGCTTGTTATACGATGGAAAGCAAACACTTGTTGGAAAGAGGAGAATTTAAGCTTTACAATGAGGTATTACTACAGTAAATCAGATAATGCTATCATGAAATAGCTTAAATATAGAGACCAGATTTGACCTCTGACCCAGCTCTGAAAGCTGCCTAAAATTGAACACATTAAATGTCTGGTTAATAAAGGGAGGTATGTGATAGGATGGAAAGCCAACACTTGTTGGAAAGAAGAGAATCTAAGCTTTACAATGATGTATTACTCCAGTAAATCAGATAATGCTAGCCAGAAATACCAGCTTAAATATAGAGACCAGATTTGACCTCTGACCCAGCTCAGAAAGCTGCCTTAAATTGGTCACATTAAATGTATGGTTAATAACAAGAGGCTTGTTATACAATGGAAAGCCAACACTTGTTTGAAAGAAAAGAATCTAAACTTTACAATGAGGTATTACTCCAGTAAATCAGATAATGCTATCATGGAATAGCTTAAATATAAAGACCAGATTTGACCTCTGACCCAGCACTGAAAGCTGCCTAAAATTGACCACATTAAATGTCTGGTTAATAACAGGAGGTGTGAAACAGGATGGAAAGCCAACACTTGTTGGAAAGAAGAAAATGTAAACTTTTGTAAACTAGTGAACAACATGTTTCATTTGAAGCAGGTTCATTAGAAATACAGGAGGATATGTAAAAACATAAATACAGGTTTCCTGTTGGCCTTTTCAAAACAGCTGAATGTAACCAGAATTCAACAACGTGCTGCTAGTCACCAGAGGGTTTAACATTACGAGTGTTGATCTCTTTGTATTGCTCTGAATCTAAACTTTACAATGAGGTATTACTTGACTAAATCAGATAATGCTATCATGAAATAGCTTAAATATAGAGACCAGATTTGACCTCTGATCCAGCACTGAAAGCTGCCTAAAATTGACCACATTAAATGTCTCGTTAATAACAAGAGGTTTGGGATAGGATGGAAAGCCAACACTTTTTGGAAAGAATAGAATCTAAACTTTACAATGAGGTATTACTTGACTAAATCAGATAATGCTATCCTGAAATAGCAGCTTAAATATAGAGACCAGATTTGACCTCTGACCCAGCACTGAAAGCTGCCTAAAATTGACCGCATTAAATGTCTGGTTAATAACAGGAGCTTTGTGATAGAATGGAAAGCCAACACATGTTGGAAAGAATAGAATCTAAGCTTTACAATGAGGTATTACTCCAGTAAATCAGATAATGCTATCCTGAAATAGCAGCTTAAATATAGACACCAGATTTGACCTCTGACCCAGCACTGAAAGCTCCCTAAAATTGACCACCTTAAATTTCTGGTTTATAACAAGAGCTTTGTGATAGGATGGAAAGCCAACACTTGTTGGAAAGAATAGAATCTAAGCTTTACAATGAGGTATTACTCCAATAAATCAGATAATTCTATCCTGAAATAGCAGCTTAAATATATCGACCAGATTTGACCTCTGACCCAGCACTGAAAGCTGCCTAAAATTGAACACATTAAATGTCTGGTTAATAACAAGAGGTTTGTGTTAGGATGGCAAGCCGAAAATTGTTGGAAAGAAGAGAATCTAAGCTTTACAATGAGAGAGAGATATATACACCACTAAACATCAAATTTGACAGGTTTCCCCCTCAGGGTTTATAGGTCACAAGGTCATGGGGGAGTAAGGGGGGTCAGGAAGGGGGTGGGGTCAGGAGGAGGTTATGCTGACGTAATGTGCTTTCCCAAAGGGTGAGGGGTGTATATTAAAGGAGTACGTCATCATCCATACTTGTTAACAAGCAACAAGTCCTGATGACTGTGTGAGAACACATTACCATAAGAGCTCACCCTCTCTTTGTCACACACACACACACACACGCTGAGTCCACCACCCCTCCCTCTCCTTGTCACACACACACACACACACACACACACACACACACACACACACACACACACACACACTTCAGCCAAGTATTGATGACTATGTGAGAAACAAAGTTAAAAAGTTCTTAAAACATAGGATCTCTGTGAATCAGCCTATTCATTGGAAAGGCTCATCATCCAAACTTATTAGCAAGCAGCAAGTATTGATGACTGTGTGATAAACAAAGTTAAAAAGTTCTTAAAGCATATTACCGCTGTGAGACAGCGCTAGCAACGAAGTGCAGGACATGCTGTGGGAGCCTTATCCTGCAGAATACTTTGTTTTAAAAAATATCATACCAAAATTGAATCCTACACTGTTCTCTACAACTGAAATGTGTCAAGAAACAAACCAAGTAGTATATTTTTTACCAACCCCGTTATCGTTTGAAGAAATAAAAAACGTTTAAATATAGCATTTATTTATGTTAGAAAATAAAGTTTCCGCTAAAGATTCACAGAAAAAGTCCCTCCTCTGAGTGAACCAATGAAATTGGGAGGCTGAAAAGGGGGCGGGGAATATGCCGACTAGGATTCCTTAAGAGCCAGAATCTGACATCAGGGATGACAGAAAAAAACACAAACAAAAAAAAAAAAACAAGAAACAAACGCTTCTGAGAATGTCTAATTCCGCTGCAGCCAACAATATCAACGGGAACGTGGTTCCGGACACGTGCAAAGAAGAAATGGAGGGTCCACGGCATAAGACAGCCAAGAGGCTATTCACATCCACATCGCTTATTAGCGAGACGCCTATAACGCTCTTTCAAGAATTACCTTCGTTCGGGAAGGCGCCTCAGAGAAACATAGTTTATCTATGTCGAACCCAGATGCCACCGTCCGAGTCGCTGCGTGAGGAATGGTCTCTAGCACCCTACGGAATGTGCGGGCGCTGGGGGTACGTGTTCAGGTACGAGACGGGAGAACTGTGTATGTACCAGCTGGATGATGATGAAACGCTAGAATCACACACAGCCGCAGCTACGCTGACTTCCAACGACTGGGCGGTGTTGAAATATGTGGTACCGCGTCGGGGACTCGATGGCGCCAGGCAACCCCCGTGTCAGGAAGAAGCGGAGGAAGATGAACCTACACCGGCTAAACGTGCCAAAGTGCAATCTTTTCCCACCGACGTCGAACTTTCTCAGAAAAAGATCATTTTCAGCGCCGTGTGGCAGTCGAAAGCCGTAGCATCCGGTCGATGGTTCCTCCGTGCCAGCTTGCGCACATCAGGGAACAACAATGCTGCGGAGAGCTTTGTCTTGGAGTGTTTTAATTCAGATTGCGGCGTATTCCGCACATTGCTGGCTCTGCCTTACACTGTCTGGGTGGAAAAGATGGAAGAAATAGCTGAAAAAATTAGCTCTCTCTTCCACAGCTGTCGTAACTGGAGAGACACAGTGGCGGTGAAAAAAACTCTGTTATTCTAGACTGCACCTTCGTCACCCTCAACCCCACCCCTTTTCCTATTAGCCGTACCTCTACAAGGATATAAGGAGAGCGCCAAGAGACTTTCCGATATCCTCCGGACGATCAACACTTCTGACAAGATGCGGTGCTACCAACAAAAATGTCTATTATCCTGCTGGAGGAACGGGCCCCAGGGTACGGAGGCCTCTTCGTCCTACTCCCCCTCTTCCCCACCACAGACGGTCGAGGATGAACCCCGGAGTCGATCTCCGTCTCCGGATCACTCTCCAGGTCCGCGTGAACCACCTAGCGGCTCCTCCTCCTCTTGAAATCGACGGCTGGGTGTCGTCGGTGTTCATCAACGCTGTAAAGTCAGCCGTATTCCATCTGCTCAACCTGAGTCTTCACAAGTACCGGCGTGAAAACTGCTTCGGGTGTAGCGTCAACCATCCTAGCCAGAGAGAACACCCGTGTCTGGAAGTGCTCGAAGAAGATTTCTACCGGGACAACTTTCACGGGCTGATGAAGCTACTCTGCAGCCCTCGGTTCATTCCTGCTATTCAACGTTTGCTCGCCCTTCGCAACATCCGAGCTCAAGACGACAAGGTTAGATGCGTGGCAGAGACTCTTTTACACGAGTTGAAAGCGGAGAAGTGGATCAACAATGCCATCCATGAAATGTACGACAATCTGGTCGGAGATGATGTGGTGAAAATTGGACAACTTCGATCGGTAACCGACTACTGGAAAGGTCATTAGCTTGATGATGAATTGCCATGATTGAATTGAGGAGATTACACAATGTTATTCATACCTACTTTGGTAACTCGATTTTATACCTAGCTTTAAAAAGTGATAAAAAAAAAGTTAGTTTTTTCATCTTGTGTATGTAGTTTTACCCTGATAACCGTTACTTGATTTTTTCATATTGTATGTGTAGTTTTACCTTGATAACCGTTACTTGATTTTTTTTGTATTTTACATTACTGCATCTTGTGTTATGCTCTGTTTCCGAACAATAAAAAAAAATAAAATAAAGAAGCCGCACAGCGTCATTATTGTTCAGTAAAACCTCGGAGGTCTTAGAAGGTAGGATGGCTGAGAAACAGCTCATGAAAAGAATGTATTACAACCCAGCCCATCCAGGTAGCTTCGGAGGAGTAGAACGACTCCGCAGGAGTGTGCATGATGAAAGGGGTGAGAAAGTCAAGCTCGAAACCGTCACCGATTTTTTATCGGAGCAGGACGCTTACACTCTGCACAAACCAGCCAGAACACATTTTACCAGAAACAGAGTTTTTGTACCTAGGCCTTTAAACCAATTTCAAGCCGACCTCTGTGACATGCAAGCCTTGGAGGAACATAACGACGGGTTCAAGTATTTATTAACGGTCATAGATGTATTTTCAAAAAAGGCTTACGTACGTGCTCTGAAGAAAAAAACAGCCGACGAGGTGGTGACGGCTTTTGAATCGGTCTTCAAAGACAGTCAGAAACCAGAAAAACTGCAAACGGATGCCGGTAAAGAATTTTTTAACAAGAAGTTTGAGGTTTTGATGAAGAAACACAGTATAGTTCATTTTGCCACAGCCAGTGACCTGAAGGCCTCGGTGATTGAAAGATTTAATCGTACTTTAAAAACTAGAATGTGGAGATATTTTACGGCCAACAACACCCGACGATACCTCAACGTCTTACAAGATCTGGTGAAAAGCTATAACCACAGCTATCACAAAAGTATAAAAATGACGCCTATGCAGGTGACCTCTGAGAACGCCTACCAAGTGTTTCAAAACCTGTACGGTACGTTTCCCTCCCGGCACACGGACAAGGTAAAGATGAAGTTCAAGAAGGGGGATTTTGTCAGAATATCCAAGCTGAGAGGCGTGTTTGATAAAAAATATGAGCAGAGTTTTACGGACGAAGTGTTTACAGTCTCCGACAGCATTCCTCGTTCTCCCCCCGTATACAGGCTCCAAGATTATGACGGAGAACCTATACAGGGCTCGTTTTACGAGGCGGAGCTACAGAAAGTAAAAATGGCTAAAGACAGACTGTACGGAGTGGAAGAAATTCTGAAGCGGCGCACCGTCAGGGGTGAAAAACAGGTTTTTGTACGCTGGAAAAACTGGCCCGAGAAATTCAACAGCTGGGTCAAGGCCTCGGAGCTGAAGGATGTATAAAAGCTGCGCGCGTCGAGGCCGGGGCCTTCATTCTGCAGCAACACCATGGATCAGCGTCTGAGTGAGGGGTTTTACATCACCCTTCCCTCCAACGCCAGCCTCGGGGTATTTAAAAATAATCCAGTTTCCACGTGGATTTAGCCCAACATATTGATTTAGAGGGCCCTTGGCAGGTGGCTCTGACCGAGATTTCATACCCTCACACCTGGTTTAACGTTCCCGTAGAGACAGGCCACTTTGAATGGAGAGAGACACCCCAGGACACGCAGACGGAGATCCGTAACCTTCCCGTACAGTCAGGCCACTTTGAACGGAGAGAGAGACCCCTGTACACGCAGACGGAGATCCGTCGTCAAAAGATTAGAGGAGGCTATTACTCTAACGTGAATCAACTTGCGAACGAGATGAACGCCTTTCTTAAAAAAATAGGATCTGATATTCACCTAAACTATAGCGCCGTTCAAAAAAGATTTGAGCTTCATGCGGGAGGTAAGTATCATCTGCGATTTCAACCTCCCTTGGCTTACATGATGGGGGTAAAACCCGGAGAATGGATCACCTTCGAGGAGAAGTTGTCACCCTATCCGGCGGATATAAAAGCAGGGTTTTATCATCTCTACTGTTATAGTGACGTGGTACGGCATCAGTTGGTAGGTGACACTTACGCTCCTCTGCTGAGAATCGTGGACGTAAAAGGAACTTACGGCGACATCATCACTCACTATTTTAACCCAGCCTACTATCTGCCTGTGGCAAAGAATCACATTGAAAACATTCACGTAGAGCTTAAATCGGATCAGAACTCACCCATCAATTTCACCTTCGGTAAAACCGTTGTTAAATTACATTTTAGACCCGCTACCTCTCAGCGTCCTCTGTGAAAAAAAATAAAACATGGCTCACATACGTCTGAGAGAGGATCCTCATCGCTTTGTGGGTTATTATGAAAGTCAAGTAGGGGGCGCTCTACCCGGTTTTTATGGAGCACCGGTCATGTACGGCCGAGGCATAGGTTCTATATTCTCGAAATTGTTTCGTTTCGTATCCCCTCTGCTGAGAAAAGGTTTTGCTATCGCTAAACCTCACCTTAAATCGGCCGCCTCTAACATCGCCTCCGACGTGATAAGCCGTACGGTGGGGAATGCGATGAATAACAATGCTCAAGAGGGATCCGGGGGGATTATGATCTTATCGCGCAGATCGAGGAGGAGACCGCCGGGGGAGCGTGTGCTCACAACATCTAAAAAACGTCGTGACGTTCCAAAGAGGAAATCAGTCGGCAAACGCAAGCCTAAAGGGAGGAAGTCTGCACGGAGCTTGGATATCTTTTAAAAAATAAAGAAAATAAAGAAACAAACAAAAACAACATGGCTCTTTTACATCAGAAATCGCCCGAGTGTACCTTGGCTGAACTGGATTTATTTTCAGCCCCCATGACGCAGTTGTCTGTCGAAAACAAGGTTTACACAGAAATTTTACCTCTGTCCGCCATCACAGACGGAGGCCCCATCGAGTTCTTTATCCCCGGAGATGGAGAAAAGTATCTGGACCTGAATGATACGTTGTTGCATCTTCGCGTAAAAATTACCGCCGCCGACGGTACCGACCTACCAAATGATGCGGCGGTGGGTCTCATCAATTACCCTCTGAATACAATCTTCAGCCAGTGCGACGTTACTCTGGGGGATCGATTGATCTCTCAGTCTAGCGCCACGCACCCCTACAGAGCCATGATCGAAACTCTGCTCAACTTTTCTGGTGACACGCTGGGGAGTCAATTCTCCGCAGGGCTATTTTTTAAAGATACGACAGGAGCCTTAGACTCCATCGTAACCAATAATGGTCCTAACAGAGGATTAAATAAGAGAGCCGCCTTTACCGCCAATTCCAGAGAAGTACACCTGCTGGGTCCTCTCCACGGGGATGTATTTTTCTGTGAGAGGCTCCTTTTGAATTCGGTAGATATGAGAGTTAAACTGACCCGCACCAGCGACGCCTTCAGCCTCATGGGAGCCCGCGACTCCGCTTTCCGTTTGAGAATATTAGGGGCCTCTCTGTTTGTCAAAAAAGTCACCGTTTCACCCGCCGTGCGCTTAGGTCACGCGACGGCTTTATTGAGGGGGAACGCGCTCTACCCCTTGTCGCGCGTTAATGTGAAAACCTACTCCATCCCGCAGAATTCCAGGATATGTAACCAGGAGAATCTCTTTCTGGGAGCTATACCCAAATACGTGGTTTTGGGTATGGTAAACCACGAAGCCTTCACGGGGAGAAGAGACCTGTCACCCTTCAATTTTCTCCACAACGATGTGGAATATCTGGCCCTCTGTCAGGACGGCAGACAGGTTCCGGCTAAGGCTTTCCAGCCCCAGTTTAACCACGGGATTTCGGTCAGAGAGTTTTACAACATGTTTATCGCCACGGGGAGACATCTGAAAGATTTACCTCTGAGCATCAACCGCGAAGAATTTAACGCGGGGTACTCTCTGTTTGTGTTTAATCTCAACCCGGGGGAAGACAACGACGCTCTGTCCCCCGTACACAATGGGAATTTAAGACTGGAGATGAGATTCAGAGTACCGCTACCACATACCACCACTCTGATCGTCTACGCTTGTTACGACTCCATTCTGGAGATCAACTCTAAAAGACAAGTCTTGGTGGATTATTATTAAGACGGAATAATTAAAATGGATAACCATCAACTGGAAAATCTCTTGCATCGTTTGTTAGGAAATGTATTTTGCGGCGTGTGGGCTTCCGACCAGCTGCCGTTGCTGAGTCCTTCGTTCAGAGCCCCGGCTTACTTTATCGTCAACACCCACCCCACGCATATGCCCGGAGAGCATTGGTTATCTCTGACTCTGGAAGAGGACGGCGTAGCCACTTTTTTTGACTCTTACGGATTTCCTCCGGACTTTGATCATTATCCCTCGAGCATCTTACAGTTTTTGGAAAACCGTTCTAAAAAGATACTGTACCACGATCGTCAGTTTCAACAACCCTTGTCCACCGCCTGCGGTCAGCACTGCGTTTATTATCTCTGTCATAGGGCCTGCGGTTTATCTTTTGAACAAGTATTGTCTCTGTATAACGACGATGCAGTAAAAAATGACCTAGAGGTTACCAACTTTGTGAAAAAATATCAACGTTGTATCAGAAACTGTAGCTCAGCATCTTTTAACCATACTACTTGCTCTTTACAAATGTTTAAAGATTGCTACAACTTGTGACACCCTTATGTTTTTTTGTTTTTGTTTTTTTTTTTTTGTTGTTTTTATTCCTACGTAGTATTGTAGTATTATTCAATAAAAAATGTATCGTAGACTCAAAATGAAGTAAATAAAGACTTTATTGAGAAAAGACAGAAAAAATATGATTCGTTTCTTACTAATGTTTGTTAGGAGAAGTTGATCCACTGCGACGACATTTTTATTTTACGTTGTTTAGTCTCTAGTTCTTTTTCTTGTTCTTGTTCTTCTACCTGAGGAGTAATCCAATGTGGGGATAATAGAGTTTTTCTCTTTTTATTACTCCCTCGCTGTATGCCTCGAGCAGCCGCCGGAGACTCCTCTTCTTCTTCTTCTTCTTCTTCTTCTTCAAAACCGACCTGAGCTCCGCTTGTTCTTAGCCGGCGGTATTGTTCACGAGCTCGAGGGTTACCCACGGAGGATAAGGGGATGTTGAGTTCCCTCAGAGTACTCAAGAAAGTCATCCACCCTGTAGGGGGCGGGGTATGGGTTTTCTTTTTATAAGAGAGTGAAAGGTTTTTAAATAAATCGATCATATGAGACCCTTTCACAACCTCGCCCTTATAAACCAACTCCCCCATCGAAGTCCAACCACCGTCACCTTTGGATAATTTTCTTCATGATGTACTCTGCGTTTTTGCGATTGCGTTGGGGAAGGCTTTTGACCACATCGTAGCCCGTTTCATCCAAGTCCTCCCGGTCGGGTTGGGAAACGTCTCGGACCTCGCGCTGCTCAGGCTCAGCCTGAACGGCTGTCGCGTCATCGCTCGACCGGTCACGATGCAGAGTCAAAGTAACTCGAGGCTCGTCGTTCTGGCCTTGTTTAATCAGAGTGAGATATCTCTGCAGCAGAGCGTTGTATTTCTTAACTTTTTCGTCCGAACTCAATCCCGGTTCATTTAATATCGCTCTCATTTTCGCATCCAAATCGTCTTCTGCCGTTTGTCTGATGGACGGCTCCGGTCGAGTCAGACGGCTCAGCTGCTGCGGTGAGACGAGAAACATTTTCTGGGTCGTCCTCAGAGACATTTTATCATCTACTAGCGAGTCCCCCTAGAAGGTTACCGATGATGGGCACGACGGCCGAAAGCAGCGGTAAAAGAAAGCCGCCCGACTGTTTCTTTAGAGCCAGCTGTTTGCGTTTTAAACCGGTGTTTTTATCCGCCAGCAGTCTGATAATTTTCTTCTGCCTCTTTAGTTTTTTGTATTGAGAAGGAGATAGAGGAATGTTCCCTTTCAAGACATTTAAGGCAATCTCGCACAGAGCTTTGAGAAAATCAGGGGAGCAGTGGGTGAGAATGTCTCGTTGTTTCTGAGGCGTGGCCTGGTACAGAGCTTGTAGTAAGGGAGCGTTCCTTTTTATACGGTCCGACATTTTTTTTTTTTTTTTTTACGCAGACTTCGTTTTGGGAACGTAGACGGTCGGCCACTGGTGAGGAAGTATGCCCGTCCTCAGTCTGTACCGTTCTGGGCAGGAGGGTGTGAGGTCGACGATTAAATAACCATGGGGGTCTCTGGTGGCGTCTTCAAAGCTTTCCAGGAAAAAGGCTTTTTGTGAGGGGAAGATTTGATGAGCCAATATATTTACCTGTAACTTGTCCCGAGGGTTTTTAAACATCACCAGATAATTGCTGTTCAGACTAATGGTACGACTGTGTTTGCCTCGGTGAAATACATTCTGGGTCAGCATCATAACGCTCATTTTTCTATGATGTCTGTACTGGGTGAAAAGTCTGACCACTTCAGGGTGGTCGGAGGCTTGAAAAATAACGTCGTCCAAAATGATCAGATGCTTCTGGTCGGGAGGAAACAGGTTCGAGTCTTCAAAAGAATCAGGTAGCCCTTCCACAAATTTAATATTTTTATTCATCTTTTGCAGTTCAGCATACATAGGTTGAAATGAAGTATAAATCCACACAATGTTTTCCGGTACAGCATCCATGACATGATTGAGGTTTTCCAGTACATTTTTTACAAAATAAGTTTTCCCACATCCACTGGGTCCCACAACCAAACATGAAAAAGGCACAGTGAGTCTAGGATCAAAATCAATCTCCTCCGTAACAGTGAGGTGTGACATTTTCTTTTTTTTTTTTTTTTTTTCAAATTCTAATACCCGAATGGCAAAGTCGTCCCGTCGCTAAAGAGACGTCTTTTGTCATACACCACTCTAAACTTTTTTAGAAATGTTGAATCCTTCAGCGAGAAGCTCTTTTTATCTCTTCTAATGTTACGCTGAGGAGTCTCAATCACGCCCTCTTGCGAGTCTTTCAGGTAACCCTCCACTAGTTCCTTGATACCGTCAAAGTTGACCCGCTCGCAGCTTTCCCGGGTCTGCGTGATACCCTTGACACGCAACACTGCTTTCTTACCGTTTCTGGTCTGGTACCCGTAACTCTTGGGACCGGCCGCCGCAAATTCTTGGATGCTATCACCCCCCAGCTCGTCCGTCAAGTCCCCCAGGTAATTACCCAGCTCCAAGGGGGACTCCCCGTCTTTCACCACGTAGATCAAGCTGTCGGTGTCCGTATAGAGAACGTTCTGTCCTAACCGTTCCATATAACCGTACAGCTTGAGGCGGGCGTAGGCGGTGGTGAACGCAGCGATGAATACATTATTTGCTCTGCCTGGGGGCACGACGCAACGCTCGCTGTAGTTCCATTGAATGATGGCAGTTTTATCGTTGAGAAAAGTAAAGTACTGAACTTTATACTGTCCCGAAAACAGAAAACGGAAAAACTCTTCAGAATCGCTGACGAGGCTGGTTTGCGTCAAATTAGTTTTCTGAGCAAACTTACCCCAGAAGCTGTTGAGACACAGCTTAGACACCTGTCTCTTGGCCGGGTTCACCGCGATTTTGCTGGCGTCTAGCTGAATGCCCTGATTGACCCGATAGTCCTGGATGTACTTTTCTCTGCTTTGCTGATCGGAGGCCTCGGGTGGGTAGCCCGAAGCTTCCTGCTTACCTTTGAGAAAGGTGTGCATGTACTTGACAAAAATGGAGTCACTGCGTCTGTCAAAGTGCCACACTTCGGTGATCTTGGCGACTCTGTACCCCAACTCTAGAGCCTTGTTAAGTTCAACCGTCACCCAAACCCCCGTCAGTGCTCTGGCCTCCTCGTCGTGTCTGCAAGGACCCTGCTGGTTGTTGATCTCAGCGCAGGTACGGCAAAGGGTGAAAACCAGTTTACCCCTAGAGGTTCTGTAAGGTAAAACGGGGAAAAACAGCCTGCGTGGAGGATAGACGACGGCCCTGATCAACCCAAAGTAATTTTGAGGCTCGTCAAAGTCTTTGTGGATGATGGTAGGGTGACCTAGCGGGTAAGGAAAGCTACAGTTAACGTACGGGTACAGTGAAGTGACGTCCACGTATCGCACGGTTTCACTAGGCCCCGCCGTGTACCTCAGTCTCACGGCGCTCGTCCTGCCTCCATAAAGAGCTTGGCGAGGGGAGAGAGGTTCGGGTGCCTGAAAGTCCTTGAGAAACCTTTTCACCCCGGGGTGGGATTTTTTCATCTCTGTCCAGTCGTGTTCTCTCATGACGACTGTGCGGACGCCGTAAACACACTTTAGCTTCTGTAATCTGTCCACGGTGGCCGCATGAAGCTCCTCGAAGGGGGCCCCCGTCAGAGGACAGGTTTCATGAGGTTGAAAACACGTCGGACAGCCGTGGTAAAAGCACCCCAGAAACTCCCAAACATACTTTTCACCGTTGATTTCGGCATAGCCGTCTGCAGAGTAAGGGCCGATCTGCTTCTCTCCCCTGTTTAAGGCATGCTGGATAAAGATGTTTTGGCTGTGTGCTACCCACTCTAACCACTGGATGGAGGCGTTGGAGTATAGTTTACACTGTCTTCTATAGTCATCGGGTGAGGGTATGGCTAAGGTTTTAGGAGGCAGGAAATTTGTGCGAAAGACCTTCATGCATGCCGATGCGATGGTAATGCAGCTGAAAGGGTCCACGCCTGTGTCGACGAGAAACTGATTCCTGAACCGGACGCAGCCTTCAGCGAGAATATCGACGTCCTTTTTACAATAGTACCGAGCTTCCCTCTCAAAGTTAAAAACACCGCGACTGGCGTTACTATACCAGTCGCGGAACTCTTCCTGCCTCTGAGCCGTCATGCTTTCTATGCCATAATCACTCTCAGGCGGGTAGCGCCCGATGTAATTTAAGCGCTCCTTGGAGCTGAACCTGTGAGGGAAGTAGCCCTTGGTTTGATCGCCGAAACCTAACGCTTTGGGCATAGCGCTGAGAGGCATGGTGAGGAAACACAGAGAGTCGATAAATTTTAAATCATAATCGGTATCTGTGAAGCTGAGGATTTTACTTCCTTGCATGATGAGAGAGGGTTCTAAACCCAGCTCTACCATGCTGTTAAGGACCAAGTAGCTGTCAAAACCTTTTGCGTTGTGGGCTATGAACTTAGTTCCCTGGTAAAATGGTCTTCTGAAGTGCAGGACAAAGTCTCTGGCGCACTGTAGACCATAAGAGGCCCACTCCACACCGTTCAGTGTTTTTGTACACACCAGAAAAGGGACGTGGTTGCCGTCCTGATTGAGAAATGTTTCAAAATCATAGAAAATCAATTTCTCACTGTGCTGTGTGGCTGGTGGAACACTCTGAATGTAGCATTGGTGATCGTCGACGCCGAGCAATTTCTCACCGCAGATTTTACATTTAGGCTTCATACACTCATGACGATCAATACCATTACCGCTAGCCACACGGTACATTTTTTTACATTCCAGACATCTTTTTATCAGATCGCAA
Source organism: Seriola aureovittata (assembly GCF_021018895.1). Taxonomy (NCBI): domain Eukaryota; kingdom Metazoa; phylum Chordata; class Actinopteri; order Carangiformes; family Carangidae; genus Seriola; species Seriola aureovittata. Next base: position 272,009 of record NC_079385.1, on the reverse strand, counting down.
GTGCTGACGTACGTTTGGTTTATGGGTGCTAGTTTTGGTTCTTTATGCCTGGTAAAACAAGAAGGCGTGCGACACGTCCTGTGACAATCGCCGCAGAGTACGGGGGCTGACTTTTGTTTAACGCAGGCGGGGTCGTTGCAGACGGAGCAGAAACCTTTGCAGTGATGCGAGTGGGGATTTTCATAGCTTCTATAGCAATAGTGACAGATGTGCCTGACCCCTAAAAAGGCTTTTAGATTTTTTATTCCGTAGTAATGGTTTTGGCATAAAAATAGAAACAGGGGGTTAGACCGATCCGAAAAGTTGGTTTCAAATTTAGAGAGGGGACGGTTGTCAGGGGTTCTGTAAAACACTACAATTTTACGATTAACAATATTTTCTAATTTGCCTACGTCGCTAAAGGTCACCGGTGTCTGATCACTCAGACCGGCGAGACGTTGCAACTCTATTCCTCTTTCTTCGGCCTCTCTGTCCGTGAGTTGAGGGTCAATGAGATGAGCTAAGTTGATGACGAAGCAAAGCTGATCGTTCCTATTGTTTACAATGTACAGATGTTTCCTTTTTTTATTTATTATTTCGCAGTCTAAAGTTTTGGCCGCTTTTCGTTTCTTACCCCCTCTGGGGTTTTGCACCACCTGAACGATTAATTCAAGGTTAGCGTCTGAGGCTATATCTTTGTTTGACTGCACTAAGCGTTCTAGTAAACCTTCAAAAGCCGGCAGGATAGCTTCACCGGCTTCGTCGACGGTCACGTTAACGTGATTTTGCATGTTTTCGCCTTTTATTTCTAACTGTATCACATCATTACGTTTAGCCTTTAATTTCACTTCGTCGGCCAGATCCCTGAGGATCCCGACGACATCTTGGTAAAATTGAGCAAGATCAGGCACGTTTCTAGGAGGTGGTACATTAAAAACTTGTCTTATTTCTAAATTGTTGAAACGGTCGCGGGTTACTGTTCTACACGGTTCGACCTCCCGCATTGAATTTCCCCCGCTCTGACGAGTGGGGTTTGATTCACACACGCTCGTATGAGCAGCGTGCGAGGCAGGGGAGATGGGTTCAATATCGGTCTCTATCGGCGGGGTTTGAGGAGAGGGAGCGTGCGACGCATCGGCTGTGAAAGAGGCCTGAGGGTCAGACCCGTGCTGCTGGGAGGGGTTGGATGACGGTATCTGATCGACTAGTCTGAGAGCATCTTCTATATTTTGGAAATAATTTTCTGTATTGCAGATTTGTTGGATTTCCGCAAAAGGATCAGATTCTGGGGAATTTTCAGGTATGTTGGCTATGCTATCGTCTACCGCTAAAGCGGGTGAAATACGGTTCAATTCCTCTACATATTTCTCTAACTCGCTTGGAACCACGTCAGACTGACAAAGATCATAAAAAAAGCCCAGGTTTAATTCTTTAGCCATGTTGAAATGTCACACCTTACTTTACAACTTCTCACACAAAGCAATGAAAGCAGATAAAAGACCCTGACCCAACTGTAGAATGACTCTGCGATTGCTCGCACACAGACACTGAGGATCGACAGAGTGCGTTCTTGAGTTTCTCCGACGAAGGTAGGGGGGTCCTCTCCGCCCTCTTCTGGGCTGACGAATCAAATGTCTCCTCGGTGTTCCCTCTGTGACGAAAGACGATGAGAGGAGATGTTTTAATTCAGCGTGTCATGTACCTTTAGCTTTAGTATTTAACGATTCGGGTTATGTCATTTTAGGTTACGTGTATTTTATATCATATACCATAAATAAATAAAATGTACTAAGTAAGCCTACGTTTGATCAGTCTCGTAGCCGCGGGCGTCTGTCCGTCCAATGGGCTTGGTAGATGTGGCTGCGCGGCAGGGATCTCAGGAGTCTCCGGAGGGGTAGTTGCCACGGCCGCTTGTCCGTCCGATGGGCCTGGTAGATGTGGCTGGGTGGCAGGGATCTCAGGAGTCTCCGGAGGTGCAGTTGCCAGGGGCGCTTGTCCGTCCGCTGGGCCGGGTAGATGCGGCTGCGTGGCAGGAGTCTCAGGACTCTCTGGAGGTATAGTTGACTGAACCCCTGTACATAGGCATAATAAACGCAGTTACTAAAAAACAATATTTATTCTCCACTCCATGCAGCTAAATTCAAGGTGACATTACATCACCACACCGCTGGTGGCGCTGGCTTCCAAATACACTACCGGAAATGCGTCACAGACACGCCCCTACATTCCGGAAATCCGTAGGAAGACCGGCCTTCATTTTAAATGTGTAAGCGGTAAAAGCGGGATGTCCGCAGGAATTGTTAAAATACTCTAATCCAAAGAAACGTTTAAAAAAGTTTTCATGGACTTACCCGTTACATCTGGAACGTTGGCAGATTCCTTTGCCGGACCTTCCGATCTGATATTTTTGGCAGACGAGTCCGGCAGAGCGGGTTTACGGCGTTTTGGAAGCCGTAAACGGTTGACCCTCGGACGGATACTCTCGGGACGGATTGCCGGCGAACTCGGTCCTTCTTCTACGCCTCCTAATTCCCCGTGGAAAACGGCCGGATTTCCAGCCCTGCTAAGCCGATCAGCAGCGTCTATTAAATCTGTAGGTAGTTGGAGAGTGAATGATTCCGTTTCCGATATTGATGTTGTTAAATAGAAGGACAAAACAAACAAAAAATAAATAAATAAACAAATGGTAACATTACCGTAGTCTGATTGCGTAAAGCACAGACCCTCCAGCTCCTCGGGGGTAACTTTAAAAACAAAATTAAATAAGTAAATAAATCATAGTTGAAGAGCGCAGATCTTTTTCAAATTAAATAAATAGTGATTCAGGGAGAGGGAATATATTACTTACCGATATATGTGCTGGTGATGTTTTGTAGAGGAAGATGGTGAACCTCTGCAGAAACTTTATTTTCTAAAATAAATAAGTGCTATATTTAAACGTTTTTTTTTAAAAATGATTTCTTCAAGCGATAACGGTTGTGGTAAAATAAAGTTTTCTCATACCGTGGCTCATGTTGTCGGTGTTGTCTGTTTTCAACGAATCCTGCGTCTGATACACCCAGGAGAACATGCATTTATACCCATGTAAATTGTTAAAGTTTAATTTTCTACAATAAAGGGTTTGTTGTTTGTGAATACGTATGCGTGATGACCTGTTCCGTTGAAACAGCTGTCTCACAGCGGTAATATGCTTTAAGAACTTTTTAACTTTGTTTATCACACAGTCATCAATACTTGCTGCTTGCTAATAAGTTTGGATGATGAGCCTTTCCAATGAATAGGCTGATTCACAGAGATCCTATGTTTTAAGAACTTTTTAACTTTGTTTCTCACATAGTCATCAATACTTGGCTGAAGTGTGTGTGTGTGTGTGTGTGTGTGTGTGTGACAAGGAGAGGGAGGGGTGGTGGACTCAGCTTGTGTGTGTGTGTGTGTGTGTGTGACAAAGAGAGGGTGAGCTCTTATGGTAATGTGTTCTCACACAGTCATCAGGACTTGTTGCTTGTTAACAAGTATGGATGATGACGTACTCCTTTAATATACACCCCTCACCCTTTGGGAAAGCACATTACGTCAGCATAACCTCCTCCTGACCCCACCCCCTTCCTGACCCCCCTTACTCCCCCATGACCTTGTGACCTATAAACCCTGAGGGGGAAACCTGTCAAATTTGATGTTTAGTGGTGTATATATCTCTCTAATGAGGTATTACTCCAGTAAATCAGATAATTATATCCTGAAATAGCAGCTTAAACATAGACACCAGATTTGACCTCTGACCCAACACTGAAAGCTGCCTAAAATTGACCACATTAAATGTCTGGTTAATAACATGAGGTTTGTGATAAGATGGAAAGCAAACACTTGTTGGAAAGAACAGAGAATATAAGCTTTACAATGAGGTATTACTCCAGTAAATTAGATAATGCTATCATGAAATAGCAGCTTAAGAGACCAGATTTGACCTCCGATCCAACTCTGAAAACTGCCTAAAATTGACCACATTAAATGTGTGGTTAATAACAGGAGGTTTATGATAAGATGGAAAGCCAACACTTGTTGGAAAGAATAGAATATAAGCTTCACACTGAGGTATTACTCCAATAAATCAGATAATGCTATCCTGAAATAGCAGCTTAAATATAGAGACCAGATTTGACCTCTGACCCAGCACTGAAAGCTGCCTAAAATTGACCACAATAAATGTCTGGTTAATAACAAGAGGATTGTGATAGGATGGAAAGCCGACGATTGTTGGAAAGAGGAGAATCTAAGCTTTACAATGAGGTATGAGACAGATAAAGTTTAAGCACTTCCACTTCATTGTTTTCTGTGCAGAGATTTCTTACATTTACAAAGTGCACCAATACTGTACAAATAAAAAGAGCAAAGTCTAACAATGTCCTTGTAGACTTGAATACAGGCCACGAAAATGCAGGCCAGGTGGATGGCTGCAGAAAGTCTAAGAGAGCCAAGCGAGGCCCAAGCCCTCTCCCCGAAAAGACTTTTTGCCCGCACCTTAATTAAACAGGAGTTCCTCATTGACCTCAATGTTCCTGGTTGCGAGGAAAAGAATAACTTCTTTTTCCTCCCCATCTGTGTCCACAGCATAGAACCTGGGCCTTAGGTTGGCTTGTGCTTTTGCGTGGTTGATAAACCTGCCAACAGTCTGCTTTTCGGGGTGGCACTCACAAAAAGATGAATGTGCATCAATGCACATGGGCTGCCCTTTTTGATTTGTATAAAAGAACATATGTCCAGTCTCCTCCTCACTGGTGTTCTTGTGTATGTGATGGCCCTCTTTGGCTGTGATCACCCTCCCATGGTAATCACAGACCACCTCACCAGTCTGAAATCTGCGGGTGGCAACGACACCCTTGCCTTTCCCTTTGACATCGGTGACCAGTAGTCCTCTCCACCTCTGAGAACTGGTCATTTTCTGGATGTGTCTAGAATCCATGACCATGTCCACAGATCCTGAGGGCTTCCACTCCTTTATGATATTGGCAGAGATGGGGAGGTTTTTCTTCCATCCCCGCTTAGCAATCCAGGTGCTGACCCGGTTTTCTGTTGGGAGACGCCGGCAGAAGTATGCTGTCGAGAAAAAATTAAAAGGTTTTGTTAGTTAAGAAAAATATAGTTGACAACTTTGAATCATGTACATAGCATTGATACTTGAAAACATTTTTATTAAACATTGAGAAAATACTTACAGAGAACATGCTGCACGCGCAGTTTCATCTGTGCCTTCAGCCAACGCTCGTACAACTGCCGCTGACAGTCGGGTGACACCTTTCTGCGCTCAGTCTTGTCTGGCACGTCCCCGTCCAGTGTCACCGGGTGCGTTTCCAGCAGTTTGTCAAATGCTGCTTGGACATCCATCTGCACATTTGTAGTACAGGCAGGCTTGTCGGCAGCATTGCAAGCAGCGCCACGGGTACCATGACTGGGACCCTCATCCGCAGACTCAACACTACATAAGAGAAGAAGGAGAAGGAGAAGAAAAGTATTAGATAAGTGTTCAGTGTGCCTACATATAAATGATGGTGGGTTTGATTATGTTTACAAATTGTTGATTGTATTAATTGTTGACAAATATAAGACATCTTTACCTTGAGTCACCAGCGAGCTTAGCCAGCAGCTGACTGGCCCTCACAATGGTCTTGGGCTGCTTCATGCGGTAATGTTTTTCCGCCGTCGCAGTGGAATGAGTGAGGTAGTCGGCCACCAGAGACTTCTCTGTGTCAGTCATCGTCCCGGTGGCCGTCTCGAAGACTCTGCGTGCCACTCGGCTGGTCACTGGCTTGAGTTTGTATCTAAAGTGAAAGTTTAAACAGATATTAATATGACATTAATTGACACATCACACCAGAGAGCTGAGACGGTTATTTATAGAAGTACATTTGGGAGGGGAAATGAATCATGATGGTTAGCTTACTTTGAGTGCAGCCGGTCAAGGTCATTGGAGGCATTATAGATCGGCCTCCCCGTGGTGGAGATGAAGAACCGTTCCTCCTCGTCATCTGAGTCATCCCGCTTGCGCTTCTTAGAGTTGAGGAGTTGTGGCCGCACTCGTGTGAAGTACATATCAAACCACTGTTGGCAGAGGAAACATAGAAATAAAGATTAATTTCTGCTTTTGAACAGGTTCTGACAGATTCTCAGAGGAAATCTGATGAACTTACACACTCCTCCTCCTGTGACAGGGCAAACGCGGCAACTTGCCGTGCTGCGGTCTTGTGCTCCTTCACACCAATAATGGCGTTGCCTGACCTGTCTGTCTGACGGACTATCCACTCTTGCACCTGCACAAAACAAGGATATCACATTGATTAGTATGGGGAATGGCAAAAATGTCAGGTGAAATTTTCTAACAATGCAGACAAAAAGTGCATAGGAATACTCACAGTCATGTGCTCCACCACGCCTGGTTGTTGGAGGTGCCTCAGGATGACCACTGCCTGGAGATAGTACACCACGAAGCTGCACTCGGTCAACTCCAGGGTTGCACTTTTGTCCACGGAAACCTTCGCAATAACTGCCATCAAGTCCTTCCTGGCAGCCCTCAGCACAGCCAAGCAGTCATATGGTGTCAGCTGATGTTGCTCCGTCAACATGCTATGCCTATGAGAAAACAGATCAAATGTTATTAACAAATCATGACATTACATGCCACATTGCTCACATATCTATACTGTAATCCAGTTAGGTGGGTGAGAACAATTAAACTTACCTCTTTTGGGTGATCTCTTTGCTCGCTTGCTTGGAGCAGCATTTCTGCAGAGACCCAAGGAACTCAATGAAGTGCCTGCAGTCCTCATAGAGTGCCCGATCCTCATGCCTCAGGTTGCTGTTGACCGTGTGGTACACCAGGAATCTGTCGGTCAAAGTGCAAGTATTTAAGTATATGTATTTAAGCCCAATTATGTTTATTGTCTACACAAGTGTTGACATTATATGAAAAGAAACACCAAATGCACCGACCTTTTCAAGCTCTTCAGGTAGTTCTGCTGAGTTTGCTTTGTCAGCGTTGCCTCAGAGAGCTCACGAAGGTACTGGCGGATCTTTTCACTGTTCCTGACGAACTCCAGGGATGGGGCCTGTGGGTCCACGTAGTACAGGAAACGAGCAACGTTGTCAACCTGGGAAAAAAAGGGCAATTTTAGCATTTTAAATTACATGACAACTATTTATAAAAAAATGTATGAAAAACTGAATTCATGAAAAGAAAGACCCTGGTGAGGATCAAATATTAATTTAACTTATACCATCTACAAAAGTGACTGCAATACGGGGGAGGAGGAATGTTACCAAAGGTACAGGCTGTGCATATCTTTCTGGCTGAAAGCCAGCACATGGTTTCCCAAATCATGTTGTAAATCGATTTAAACAAAAAGGCAAAAATGAACCCTAACCCTAACCCAGAAGTTTTTAATAAACACAGAGTGTTTTATGGTAGTCCTCACCTCCTGTTTGAAATTTTCATTCTGGAGGTCTTTCTCCAGGTAGTTGGCAAAGCCCTTCAGCAATGGATGGTCCAGGGAGTGCTTCTCATAGAGGCCCTTCTCTGCCATCAGCTTCCTGGCCGCCTTCTTCCACTGCACATCTGGGTTACTGCAATGTGGGAAAAGTGTTATAATTGTTATAGTAGTGAATTGTTGTTACATACTGAATATTTGTGATTCATGTGACCCACAATCAAAAACAAACATCGTCAGTGAAGTTGTGAAACTGAAATTCTCACCATTGAAAGTACTCGCCACTGCTGACAGAGGCAATGTCAGACTCGCTCTCACCAGTCTCAGTGGCCGCACTCTCGGGTGGCTGTGCCGTCGCTGCCGTAACGTTGGCATTGGGCAGTGGTGGAGGGACACCAACCACCGCCATGTGCCGACGCTGCAGCTCCTCAATCAGCCTTTCAATTAAAGAAATAAAAAAACAGAATTTAGACAATGTTATTCAATACAATTTAAAAAATGTAATACATTTCAGAGAGTAAACAAGAAGTGATGTTTGAGAAAAGACTGAAAAGCCCTTCCACCAACCTGCTGAGTGGATCAGCGTCATCCAAAATCTGCCGAAGCAGAACATAGTTGAAGACCCTGCCAGAGGCCAGAAGCTCATGGACATCCTTCTTTGCCTTTGACACCACTGCTTCCATGGCTTCTGGTGTGGCGGTCTTCATGCAGACCCTGCGCAGATGCACAGGAAGGCATTCCTGGGGTTTCACGCACACAGGGCACAGCAGGAAGTGCCTGTTGGCTTTGCTGGAAATAGAAAAAGACATTCTTCACTTAATTTAAAGCTTTACTCAGGGAGAAGTTTGGTCAGCCATCAGAAAATATGCTTTAAATCTCAGCTTGGGTTAGTGGCCTAATGATTTCATTATCACTCAAATAGGGTCGTTAACAAGTCATTAAGCAAAACAAAAGATGTGATCAGCCATGTTTCCAATGTGCGATAAACTACACCCACTGTTATTCTCTGTCTTGTTTACTACTATGAAACACATATGTCTATTTTAACTTGATTATAAAAGGATGTTTTACTACATTCTGTTAGAAAAGGACTGTATGAGCTTGACTGTACATACAAACTAACCTCTTGATTTGGTCCCTAAGTCTGGGAACCATCAGCAAATATACTTACATACCTTTGAATGTTAAAACTTGTATAATGCAATACATGACTTTTACTACATTTAACAACTACATTGTGAACTATGAAATTGATCTTGACTTACCGCTGGGCTGCCATTTTCAGGAACGAAAAGAAAACTGTTGAGTGAACAGGAAAAAACAGGAGAAATCCTCAGTGAAGACGTGACACTCTTGTTGACCAGTCTCAGAAGACAGTAACTGGGCATCTGGTCGCCTCACATTATATGTCCATCTGAAAGTCCCGCCCACATCCCCGCATTAGCATTTACATACATGCTTCTTGTGATTACTCTTTTCTCAAAGTTAGAATTCAAAGGTGATTCACTTAAACTGAGAACTTAGATGGAAGGATATTTTGATTATACTTATAGTTTGAAAATAAAAACTTCATTTGTCAAAGGTAGAATTCAGAGGTGATTCACTTAAGCTGAGAACCTACAGCAAACATGTTGATTCTCCCCAGATAAGGGAGGCTGTCAATTCAATCTAAAACAGGTTATTTCTTCTGGTGGACTAAATTAACTTTGGGAGAGGATCTTTGCATGTTTTATTCTCCACAGTATCTTTTTCAGTGTTAGTAATACAGATTGTTCAGTACACAATGTTTCATTAGAGAAAGTCCATGAAATATGGTTTTTAAAAGTCATTCTAGAATATCTGTTTTTATGTTTCAGTCAGAGTGAAGAAGAGTAAGAAGAAGAAGTCAATTAAACTGTTTCCTTTTTATTTTGCTTACTCTTGTAGTTTGAAAATAAAAACTTCATTTGTCAAAGGTAGAATTCAATGGTGATTCACTTAAGCTGAGAACTTAGATGGAAGGATGTTTTGATTACACTTATAGTTTGAAAATAAAAACTTAATTTGTCAAAGGTAGAATTCAGAGGTGATTCACTTAAGCTGAGGATTTACAGCATAGGTGTTGACACTCCCCAGATAAGGGAGGCTGTGAACTCAGGGTTGAAACAGGTCATTTACACTCTATAGAATTCAGAGGTGATTCACTTAAACTAAGAATTTACAGCATAGGTGTTGCCACTCCCCAAATAAGGGAGGCTGTGAACTCAGGGTTGAAACAGGTCATTTACACTCTATCCACATCCCTGCATTAGCATTTACATACATGTCCACCTGAAAATGGGGGATGCTTGACTCTGAAAGTTTAAAACCAGAAGAAAGCAAGGCAGTTTTATTTATATAGCATTTTATTTAAAGAGTAAGAAGAAGAAGTGAGTTAAACTTTTCCTTTTTATTTTAGTTGAGAATTTACAGCATAGGTGTTGACGCTCTCCAAATAAGGGAGGCTGTGAACTCAGGGTTAAAACAGGTCATTTACACTCTAACCACATTCCTGCATAAGCATTTACATACATGCCCACCTGAGAATGGGGGATGCTTGACTCTGAAAGTTTAAAACCAGAAGAGGGCAAGGCAAGGCAGTTTTATTTATATAGCATTTTATTTATATAGCATTTTATTTATTTAGCGCATTTCATACACAGCCTCACAGCAAGAAGGTTCTGGTTTCGAGTCCCGGCTCGGCCGTGGGATCTTTCTGTGTGGAGTTTGCATGTTTTCCCCGTGCCAGTGTGGGTTCTCTCCGGGTACTCCGGCTTCCTCCCACAGTCCAAAGACATGCAAATGGGGACTAGGCTAATTGGATACTCTACATTGACCATAGGTGTGGCTGTGAGTGTGAATGGTTGTCTGTCTCTATGTGTTTGCCCTGCGATGGACTGGCGACCTGTCCAGGGTGTACCGCGCCTCTTTCCCGAAAAGATGCTGGGATAGGCTCCAGCCCCCATGCGACCCTACTAGAGGATAAGCGGAAGAAAATGGATGGATTTCATACACAATGGCAACTCAATGTGCTTTACATAAAACATGTAATTTGAGAAACATTAAAAAATACAATTAACCCCCCCACACCCCACACTAATAATGAAAACAAATTATAGAAAAATAGAAAGTAAGAAACAAAATGCTGGAATACAGCATTAAATATAAGATTGCAGCATAAAATAATGATTTGCTTTAAAATCATTAAAAGGACATTGAGTTTTTAAAAGTCATTCTTGAATATCTGTTTTTATGTTTCAGTCAGAGTGAAAAAGAGTAAGAAGAAGAAGTAAGTTAAACTGTTTCCTTTTTATTTTGATTACTCTTATAGTTTGAAAATAAAAACTTAACTTGTCAAAGGTAGAATTCACAGGTGATTCACTTAAGCTGAGATTTGTCAGCATAAATGTTGACTCTCTCCAAATAAGGGAGTCAAAAGAGGGAAGTCCATGAGTTTCTGGCATCCGGCAGGGTGTTCAGCCACTTGATTTGTAACATTTTATACATATAGTAATTATATTTGATATTATTAATAACAGTAATAATATATTATATTGAGACTCCTCAATGTTCTTTGTATATGTCTGAATGGTACAGAAATCCCAAACGCCAGTGAAAAGTCAGTTGCTAAAAACAGTGTGCCAGCTGAAAATAACACCCGGTCATTCAAATGCAATGCTTGCCTGGAATCCTTTCCCAGTAGAACTGCCTTGAGCGTTCATTGCATCCCGCATTAAGAGTGTGCTGGTCTCATGTAGGGTGATTTGGTGCCCTCTGGTGGACATGCTGAAATAGCAGATATGTTATCATGTCACTACGGACCAGAATCCAGCGGACCATGCCACCAGGCCAATTTCGGCAAGACTTTTAGGGCAGACTAACTGGTTCACTGGCCCGGAGTTCCTCAAACGAGACAGAATAATGAAATCTGTGTCTGAAAAAGAAAAAACCTTTGAGCTGGTAGATGCTGATACTGATGCAGAAATACGGCCTCAAGTTGTTGCTTTTGTAACAGGAACCAAAGAAGAAAAGCTCAGTTCTCATCGATTTGAACGTTTTTCAAGTTGGAGATTGATGATCCGGGGCATTGCAAGACTCATCACATTTGCCAGGACCTATTCTAAAACTCCAAACCAAGGAAAAGGGAGTGTACAGTCACAAGCCAAAATCACAGTAATTAAATGTGTACAGGGAGAAGTCTTCAGTGATGAGCTCCACAGGCTGAAAAAGGGCCTTGAAATCTCCAAACAAAGTCCTCTTTGGAAGCTAAACCCTGTAATTGATCAGGACGGACTGCTCAGGATTGGAGGACGATTGAGAACAGCAGAGCTTTCAAATGATGAAAAGCATCCCTATATCCTTCCCAAGCGGCATCATGTATCTACTCTTTTAGTACGTCATTATCATGAAGTGGTTGTACATCAAGGCCGTCACCTCACAGAAGGAGCCCTTCGGTCAGCCGGGTTATGGATTGTTAGTGCAAGGAGACTAGTTTCAACTGTGATTCATGAGTGCGTCACCTGCCGTGGGAACTTAGAAAACCAGAAAATGGCAGATTTGCCAGCGGATAGACTCTCCACCGAGCCAGCTTTCACCCGTGTTGGAGTGGATATTTTTGGACCCTGGAACATTACCTCACGGCGTACTAGAGGAGGAATTGCCGAAAACAAGCGCTGGGCTGCTCTTTTTACCTGTCTTTCAACAAGAGCAGTTCACATAGAGGTAATAGAGTCTATGACAACCTCAAGCTTTATTAATGCGTTGAGGAGATTCTTTGCTGTTCGAGGTCCCTCTAGACAACTCAGGTCTGACCGTGGGACAAACTTTATAGGAGCATGCAAGGAATTGAAGATAAAAACTGATGATGCTGAATTACAGAACTACCTCTCAAATGAAGGATGTTCTTGGACCTTTAACCCACCCTATTCCTCTCACATGGGTGGGCCCTGGGAGAGAATGATAGGCATTGCACGCCGCATCTTAGATGCAATGTTGCAACAATCTGGTCTTACACGTCTCACCCATGAAGTTCTTACCACACTCATGGCGGAAGTGATGGCAATTATGAATGCTAGGCCGCTGGTGCCTTTGTCGTCAGATCCAGAGACACCCACCATCCTGACACCAGCAATGCTTCTGACACAGAAGGTGGATGTAGTATCAGCTCCTGAAGGAGACTTTGATCCACAAGATCTTTATGCAAAGCAGTGGAGACATGTTCAAAGTCTTGCTGAGACATTTTGGAAACGCTGGAGGCAAGAATATCTGACCACATTACAGCCTCGCAGAAAGTGGACTGTGGAGAGACGCAATGTTCAAGTCGGAGACGTTGTTTTGTTAAAAGACAATCAAATCAAACGTAATGAGTGGCCTGTAGGTCTTATTGTGAAGAGTATTCCCAGCAAAGACAACGTGGTCAGGAAGGTGGAGGTTAAGGTGATAAAAAATGGCACTGCTAAGGTCTACTTGCGACCAATTACAGACATTATTGTTCTACTTCCTTGCAGAACTTAAACTATGTACACTGTAAGAGTTCATGTTAATCAAAAATGTGGTATAACATTTAGTATACCGGGCGAGGAGTGTGCTGGTCTCATGTAGGGTGATTTGGTGCCCTCTGGTGGACATGCTGAAATAGCAGATATGTTAGTTGAATAGTGGATCAAGCATGCAGTTCATCACTTCTCTGTCCTTGGTGGATATGGATCGCATATGTCTGTGAGTGTTGCAGTATTTGTTGTGTTATAAGTGTTGAATTGTTTAAAGTCAAATTCATGCTGTTTTTGGTTGTTTTATGGAGAAATGTTGGATGGTTTAATTAAGCTAGTAAAGACTTAATTGGCTAAATGGCTAAATGGCTAACACCACATAAGCTAGGCTACAGTGTTTTAGGCTATTGTGTGTATTTGCTTCGTTTAATTAGATTTACTTGGAATATTGTATAGAATAATTGTACACAAGGCTACATTCAATGTTTTAAATGTAATATTTCTGCTTTGTGTTCTGTTTCAGTTTTACAGTTTGTTCTATGAGACTAAAGGACTTTCAGTAAAGTACACAAATCCATCGCATCCCTTGGTCTTCATTGGACTCTGTTATCTATCTGTCTAGTCTGATACTGGAACGTTAGCTGAGGACAGAATAAAGAGGATGACAACAGGCTCTGCAAAACAAGATGGGGAAAATGATCTCCAAAATACATCAGTACCTGTCCTTTCTCTGCCATATATAGCAAGGGGGAGTCAAAAGAAGGAAGTCCATGAGCTTCTGGCTTCTGGCAGGGTCCTAATTATATATACATATTATACATAGTAATTATGTTTTATATCATTAATAATAGTAATTATATATTATATTGAGACTCCTCAATGTTCTTTGTATGTGCCTTTATGGTTGGGTTAGGGTTAACCCCCCCTTACCCACCCTGAGATGGGTGGGTTACCCAGACCCCGCCCCCAGACCCTAACCCACCCTTGTGTCCTAAATGTTGTTGTTCCTCACAAGGCTTTTTAAATAATTCATATTCATGTGTCAAACATGAAATCCATCATATTCTTCATGAATGCTACTCAAATAGACAGAAAAACCTATCCTGAAGTGTTCTGTACAGACAGGACAACGAGTGAGAAAAACTCAGTTCTCAGACACAGAGAAAGCTTCTAACTTGAACAGTATTGCATTCTCAGGTGTAACTGATAACTTTATGACATGTAAACATGAAATCCATCATATTCTTCATGAATGGTACTCAAATAGACAGGAAAACTTGTCCAGCGTACTCACCCCTTGAGGAAGAAGAATCAGGCACTGGCTGGTACTCCTCATCATTAGTGGTGATGTTTTCATCCTCTGAGGAGGGTGTCCCATCATCTTCAGGAGAGGATGTGTCCTCATCTTGATTAGAAGATGTCTCTTCTTCAAATGCAGGGGATTTCTCCCTATCTTCGATCTTTGAACGCATCACATAGTCAAGTGCTTGAAGCAGTGAATATGACCTTCTTGCCACCTTGCCAGAGAAAAAATGATCTGGAAGCTGTTAGGCTTACTTACAGCCTTAGTATTAATTGCACCTGCATAAACTCCAGGACAGATTTACAGACAATGCCAGAGTTGCTTTTTGTTTACCCTGCAGCTGCATCTTTGAACTCTGCAAGATGCCCTGTGATTTTTTTTATTGTTGCCTGAGTCAAACCATTATCTGCTATCCTAAAGATCACACCTATGTCAAATAGGACGACTTATCCTGAAGTGTTCTGTACAGGCAGGACAACGAGTGAAAAAACTCAGTTCTCAGACACAGAGACTGCTTCTAAGGAGGAAAAGAACTGATCCAGGCGCTGGAAACGTTAAACAGCGCTATTGAACAGTATTGCATTCTCAGGTGTAACTGATAACCTTATGACATGTAAACATGAAATCCATCATATTCTTCATGAATGCTCCTCAAATAGACAGGAAAACTTATACTGAAGTGTTGTGTACAGACAGTACAACGATTGAGAAAAACTCAGTTCTCAGACACAGAGAAAGCTTCTAAGGAGGAAAAGAGCCGATCCTGACATTTAAACAGCGGTATTGAACAGTATTGCATTCTCAGGTGTAACTGATAACTTTATGACATGTAAACATGAAATCCATCATATTCTTCATGAATGCTACTCAAATAGACAGGAAAACTTATCCTGAAGTGTTCTGTATAGACAGGACAACCAGTGAGAAAAACTCAGTTCTCAGACACAGAGACAGCTTCTAACGAGGAATTAGAGCCGATCCTGACGCTTAACAGCGCTCTTGAACAGTATTGCATTCTCAGGTGTAACTGATAACTTTATGACATGTAAACATGAAATCCATCATATTCTTCATGAATGCTACTCAAATAGACAGGAAAACTTATCCTGAAGTGTTCTGTGTAGAAATCCCAACAAATGTGAATGCTGAGATTTTGGAGACACACAGACAGCTTTAACGAGGAAAAGAGCCGATTTAGGCGCTGGAAACGTTAAACAGCGCTTTTGAATATCCATCATATTCTTCATGAATGAAGATTTGACCTCTGACCCATCACTGAAAGCTGCCTAAAATTGATCACATTAAATGTCTGGTTAATAACAGGAGGTGTGAAACAGGATGGAAAGCCAACACTTGTTGGAAAGAAGAGAATGTAAACTTTAAACTAGTGAACAACATGTTTCATTTGAAGCAGGTTCAGTAGAAATACAGGAGGATATGTAAAAACATAAATACAGTTTTCCTGCTGGCCTTTTCAAGACAGCTGAATGTAACCAGAATTCAACAACGTGCTGCTAGTCACCAGAGGGGTTAACATTACGAGTGTTGATCTCTTTGTATTGCTCTGAATATGAACTTTACAATGAGGTATTACTCCAGTAAATCAGATTTGACCTCTGACCCAGCTCTGAAAGCTGCCTAAAATTGACCACATTAAATGTCTGGTTAATAAAAGGAGGTTTGTGATAAGATGGAAAGCCAACACTTGTTGGAAAGAATAGAATCTAAGCTTTACAATGAGGTATTACTCCAGTAAATCAGATAATGCTATAATGGAATAGCTTAAATATAAAGACCAGATTTGAAACGTTAAACAGCGCTTTTGAATATCCATCATATTCTTCATGAATGAAGATTTGACCTCTGACCCATCACTGAAAGCTGCCTAAAATTGACAACATTAAATGTCTGGTTAATAACAGGAGGTGTGTGATAGGATGGAAAGCCAACACTTGTTGGAAAGAACAGAATGTAAACTTTACAATGAGGTATTACTCCAGTAAATCAGATAAAGTTATCCTGAAATAGCAGCTTAAATATAGAGACCAGATTTGACCTCAGACCCAGCTCTGAAAGCTGCCTAAAATTGACCACATTAAATGTCTGGTTAATAACAGGAGGTGTGTGATAGGATGGAAAGCCAACACTTGTTGGAAAGAACAGAATGTAAACTTTACAATGAGGTATTACTCCAGTAAATCAGATAAAGTTATCCTGAAATAGCAGTTTAAATATTGAGACCAGATTTGACCTCTGACCCAGCTCTGAAAGCTGCCTAAAATTGACCACATTAAATGTCTGGTTAATAACAGGAGGTGTGAAACAGGATGGAAAGCCAACACTTGTTGGAAAGAAGAGAATGTAAACTTTAAACTAGTGAACAACATGCTTCATTTGAAGCAGGTTCAGTAGAAATACAGGAGGATATGTAAAAACATAAATACAGGTTTCCTGCTGGCCTTTCCAAGACAGCTGAATGTAACCAGAGGGTTTAACATTACGAGTGTTGATCTCTTTGTATTGCTCTGAATATGAACTTTACAATGAGGTATTACTCCAGTAAATCAGATAATGCTAGCCAGAAATACCAGATTAAATATAGAGACCAGATTTGACCTCTGACCCAGCTCTGAAAGCTGCCTAAAATTGACCACATTAAATGTCTGGTTAATAACAGGAGGTTATTAGGTTTGGATGGAAAGCCAACACTTGTTGGAAAGAAAAAAGAGTCTAAGCTTTATGTAACCCAGGTGACAGGTTTCTCCTTTCTTTTCATTCCGCTCAAAATCTCGCGGAGTTAGCTCCGGTTCTCGCGTGGTCCCTCTGGGCCAATCACAGTGACGCTGTTTAGTGACATCACGGGGTCACGTGGGATGGCACGACCAACCGCGTTTATGTATAGAGCCGCGCTGTTCAGTCTCGGTAAGAGGGGGTGAAGCTGCAGGAAAGACGAGCTACAGGTTGGGTAAACTATAAACTTTCCGCTGCTTTTTCATTGTTATAATGGCCAAGTGTTAAGCGATGTGTTGACTTGTAGGAGCTCCTTGCCGGGCCAAACTTGCCGTGCGGAAACCGATAGCGAGTGAGCAGGTAACTTGCGCAGAGACTGACCAAACGTGGATTGATGGCGAGCTAAGGAGCAGGCCTAGAGCCTACAGCTGGACTGCGACGGATCGACACCCATTTTTGCCAGGCCGGTAGGGGGCTCTCTGTAGCTCACAATAAACTTTCGTCCTACCTGTTGCCCATTGCCCACCACACACACACATACTCTTCTCCCACACACTTTTTCACCCATACCTCCCCCTGGACTCAACTTAACCCAGACGTGGGTTCTTCATGAACTGTGGGTGGGCAGCTGGGTTGTAAATGGTATTAAGTGAGCTGAACATCCGGGTTAATTTTGTTGTGTTGAAGTATTATGGAGTATATATATGATTGAACGAGTAGCTACATGAATTGTTTGGACTGGCCATCTGAAATTGGTATTCACACATTTTCCACTGTATATATTTAGCACTTTACCTGTTGTTGTCTGACTGTTGTTGGTGTTAATGCACAATATATATATATTTCTAAGCAAACCTCGGTCTCTTGTTTACTCCCTCCCAGCTCGTAGCCTGGTCTTCTGATCATGGGTCAACATTGATGCTACATTGTAGTCACTAGCCCTAGCCTCAACTCCAGGTTAACTTGTTGTGGGTGTTACATAATTTGTGGCGAGCTAGCCAGGAGGGAGTACAGAACTGAGCAAGCAACAATACTAAAGTTGATATTCATTGCAAATATGGACATTTTGGAGAAAAAAGGCATAAAAATTCCGAACGCTGTTTTAATTAAATCTGTAACCCATGACCACACAGACGATGAGGTTGTTGCATTCGTAAGTCGGTATGGCAAAACCTCTAATATCGTGGCCATAACTGAGCCTGGCGTTTTCCAGGACACGATTATTGTCGAATTTGAGTCGGGAAATGTTTTGGTTGAACTGCGGAAAATTTTGCCGTACACGTATATTTGCGAGACAGAAAAAGTGACTTATGATATTTTGGAACTTGCAATCATTTGCGCGGATTCTTTTGGGGAGTTAAAAACAAAGGAATATCTGGGCGAATTAAAAGAGTTGGCTAAACTCACAGGACGGGACTACGCTGAGGTCCTGAAGGGGTTAATGTCTGTACTGGGTCAGTCCATCACTGAACAAAGTTCTGCCCCGAAAGTGGAGACTCACCTAGACTCCAGGGAGGAAGTGATGCCAACTGCCCTCAGTACAGCTGCACAGTTGCCTGGCGCTGCCCCCTTCAGTTCGGGGGTACACCATTCCAGTGATGAACTGCCACAAATCCCCTCAACCCCCACCGCCCAGGGAACTGCAAGGCCTTCATGCCCCACCATGTCCCTCCCTGACCTCAACCCCCCGGGAATACAGCGCTATGTGGTCGAACACATTGTGAAAAGTGATGGCAACCTAACCCACCTGTCTGCATCGAGACTCCGGTCATTTTCGGGTCGTGTCCCAAGACCACAGCATGAATCTGATTATGACGCCTGGCGATCTGGGGTTGATCTCCTGTTGAAAGATCCTGCTGTTTCAGACCAGCAACGTTCCAGGAAGATACTAGAAAGTTTGTTACCACCAGCAGCGGATATGGTAAGGCATCTTAGGCCAGAGACACCACCAATGACTTACCTGCAGATTCTTTTTTTTTTTTTTTTTTTTTTTTTTTTTAAAGTATATTTTTTTGGGCTTTTATGCCTTTAATGGACAGCACAGTGGAGAGTGACAGGAAACGGGGAGGCAGAGAGAGGGGGAATGACATGCAGTGAAAGGCCGTCCGATGCGGGATTCGAACCGGGGCCGACTGCAGCGAGGACTGTAGCCTCTACACATGGGGCGCCTGCTTAAACCACTACGCTACACGACGCCCCTACCTGCAGATTCTTGACTCAGCGTATGGGACGGTCCAAGATGGTGACGAGCTGTACGCCAAGTTTATGGAACTGTTCCAGGATGCTGGTGAAAATCCATCTGCATACTTGCAACGTCTGCAGGTTGCATTAAACTTGGCTGTGAAGAGGGGAGGAGTCCTGGCCACCGAATTAGACCGACATCTGTTAAATCAATTTTGTCGTGGCTGCTGGGACAACACGCTTATATCAGAACTCCAGCTCAAGCAGCGTAAGTCTCATCCTCCATCTTTTGCTGAATTGCTACTATTGCTCAGGACGGAGGAAGATCGAGGAGCTGCAAAGGTTCAGCGTATGAAGCAGCACCTCGGCTCAAAAGCTAGAGCCGGGGCGCATGCCCAGTACGTTTTTGCAACCCCAGAAGATGATAAAGTGGACGCACTGACTACCATCACTCAGCAGCTCACCCAGCAGCTTGCCGACATCCAAAAGCAGCTGGCGTCTCTTACTGCTCAGTCCAATCGACAGCAGTCCACTTCATCCAAGCCCGCTCACGTCAGCCGACTCAGTGAAAGCATGAAATCCAGCAAGGCTACATCTCGTTCCTCTCACAAGACCCAGCCATCTGGACTAAAACCAGGTTACTGTTATAATTGTGGAGAAGATGGACATATAAGACCCAATTGTGACAATGATCCAAACCCCTCACTTGTGGCTATGAAAAAGAAACAGTTCGCAGAGAAACAAAGGAAGTGGTTAAGATCGAATCCTCGCGATGCCTCATCTTTAAACTAGATCGGGTTCCTGTTGAGGGGCAAACAGGAACTGCTGCGGACCAACAACGTCCCACCAAGCAGATACCAGTGAAGTGTATTGACCAGTCACATTCCACTCCCACCGAGGCTGTTCGTCTGCCAAAGGGGTTAATTGGGTCCAAGTGTACTGGCCAGGTGAGCATAGCTGGACAAGAATTTTCATGTTTGCTGGATACTGGATCACAGGTAACGACAATACCCATTTCCATCTATAATCAACATTTCTCACACCAACCTGTTAAGCCACTGTGCGACTTGTTACAAGTAGAGGGTGCTGCTGGGCAAGAAGTACCATATGTGGGCTACATTGAAATGACTGTCACATTCCCGAAAGAGTTCATTGGTGTTGATATGGATGTGTGCACCCTGGCCCTGGTGGTTCCAGACGTTGGACAAGGATTCCATTCCCAAGTTCTGATTGGGATGAATACACTGGATCCGCTTTATGAGCAACATCTGGAAGGTGAGGGTGCCAATTACAGGCCATCCCGGCACGGCTACAGCGCTGTCCTCAAGTTGTTACAGCTGCGGCATCAGCAGATCCAAGGGGCCCACAATGGAGCGGTGAGACTAGCAAGTAAATCTCCACTTGAAGTTCCAGCAGGCTGCACCATGGTCATTACGGGTTTTGTCCGTGCAAATCTACCGCCAGCCGGCAAGTGTGCCCTCATCGAACAGCCATCCACTCCACTGCCTGGAGGTTTGTGTGTAAGGAACTGTCTTATTTCTTTATCCAGTCACACACCTCACCGGATCCCCGTTGTGATCACCAATGAATCCGACCAGAATATCACACTTCAGCCATTGGGCCTCATTGCTGAACTCTCTGGGTCGCCCCAGATTTTGACTCAAGGGGTCTCTACTACCCAAGTGCAGAGGCCAGAAGAAAGCAAGCTGGAGTTTGATTTTGGAGATTCTCCAATTCCCCCGGATTGGAGGGAGCGGATTGTATCCAAACTCAAGCAGATGCCAGATGTGTTCTCGCACCATGATCTTGACTTTGGGCGTACTGATCATGTGAAGCATCAGATCCACCTCCATGATGGGACCGCCCCATTCAAGCATCGAGCTCGGCCCATTCATCCTCGGGATATTGAGGCAGTTCGTGACCATCTGCGGGACCTGTTGAAGACAGGAGTGATAAGAGAATCTGAATCACCTTTCTCCTCTCCCATCGTGGTCGTACGTAAGAAGAATGGAGATGTGAGGCTGTGCATCGATTACCGCAAGCTTAACCTTCACACTGTGAAAGACAACTACGCACTCCCGAATTTGGAGGAGTCATTTGCGGCATTGACCGGTTCGCGTTGGTTCAGTGTCCTTGATCTTAAATCAGGGTATTACCAAATTGAAATGGCAGAAGCTGACAAACCCAAGACTGCGTTTGTAACTCCATTAGGCTTTTGGGAGTTCAATAGAATGCCGCAAGGCGTAACCAATGCGCCAGGGACATTCCAGCGGCTTATGGAGCGGTGCATGGGTGACTTGCACCTCAAGGAGGTTTTGGTCTTCCTGGATGATTTAATCATCTTTTCGGATACCCTTGAAGAACACGAGAGTCGACTGTTGAGAGTGCTTCACCGGCTCAAAGACTATGGCCTCAAATTGTCCCCGGAAAAGTGCAAGTTCTTTCAAGCATCAGTGCGTTACTTGGGACATATTGTCTCGGAACAGGGTGTGGAGACGGATCCGGAGAAAATCAGTGCCCTGAAATCTTGGCCAGTTCCCCAAAAGCTCAAGGAGTTGAGATCCTTTTTAGGATTTGCAGGATACTATCGCAGGTTCATCAAGGGATATGCCGAAATTGCAAAGCCACTGAACGACCTGACGAGGGGGTATACTCCAGTCCGTTCCAAAGGTCGCAAGGCGCCTAATCCTGCTCTGAACCACGATGCTAATCAGTGTTTTAATGAGAGATGGACATTAAAGTGCCAGCTTGCGTTTGAAACGCTGATCGACAGACTGACGACAGCTCCCGTGCTTGATTTTGCAAATCCAAAGCAGCCCTACATCTTGCATACCGATGCCAGCACCACAGGACTGGGAGCAGCACTCTATCAAGAACAGGAGGGACAGTTACGTGTCATAGCGTATGCCAGTCGGGGATTGTCTGCCAGTGAGTCACGATATCCAGCGCACAAACTGGAATTTTTGGCCCTGAAGTGGAGCGTAACGGAAAAGTTCCACGACTATCTTTATGGAACGAGTTTTGTGGTCGTAACAGACAACAATCCCCTGACGTACATTTTGTCATCTGCTAAGCTTGACGCTGCCAGTCATAGGTGGCTTGCTGCCCTTTCCACCTTTGACTTTAAACTCCAGTATCGGGCTGGCAGCCAGAACAGAGACGCTGACGCCCTCTCTCGAAGGCCTCATGATCTGCTGGATGAAGACCATTGTCAAAAAGAATGGGACATGGTCCAGCAGTTCACCCGTGACCATGTGGATGAGAAGGCGGTTGAGCTTGATCCAGAGGTTGTAGCCGCCATTTGTCACAGCTGTCTGGTGAGAGTTTCAAGTCCTCCCGAGAGCGGTGCTTCCTTGGTGGAGTCATTGAGCATGTCAGTCTCTGTCATTCCTGACTGTTATGCCAGCGAGACTCCTCAAGGGCTGCCAGTTGTGCCTGCACTGTCCCCGTCCGGCCTCCGGGAGAAGCAGAGAGTGGATCCCAGTCTTAAGGAACTAATCGCTCACCTCGAAACTGGTGAGAGTGTGCCCCCTACAGTACGACAACAACTTCCAGATCTGGGCCTGCTGTTGAGAGAGAGGAATCGCCTTGAGTTTCGAGACGATGTTCTTTACAGGAAGAGGCAGGATGGAGACCATCTATCGTTTCAGCTTATGTTGCCAGAGGAATTGCGTCAAGGAGTTCTTACCAGCCTCCATGACGACATGGGGCATATGGGAGTCGAGAGGACGCTTGACCTAGTGAGATCTCGGTTCTTCTGGCCACGTATGGCTGTAGATGTGGAAAAGAAGATTAAGACTTGTGACCGCTGCATTCGAAGGAAAGCCCTACCAGAGCGAGCTGCCCCGCTGGTAAACATCAGGACCAGCCGGCCGCTTGAACTGTTGTGCATGGACTACCTGACGCTCGAGGCAGACAAGAGTAACATCAAAGACATCTTGGTCCTCACAGATCATTTCACTAAATACGCCCTGGCTTTTCCAACTGCCAATCAAAAGGCGAAGACTGTTGCTAAATGTCTGTGGGAAAATTTCATCGTGCATTATGGCATCCCGGAGCGTCTGCACACAGATCAAGGGCGCGACTTTGAGTCCCAGTTAATTCGAGAACTCTGTGACATTGCTGGTATTCAGAAGACCCGTACCACGTCATATCATCCTCGTGGCAACCCAGTGGAGAGGTTCAATCGGACGCTGCTGAGTATGTTGGGTACGTTGGGACCGGAGCAGAAGCAAAGATGGAAGGAGTATGTAAAGCCCCTGGTCCATGCTTACAACTGCACCAGAAACGAGGTCACAGGCTACACTCCTTATGAGCTCATGTTTGGTCGTTCTCCGAGATTACCTGTGGATCTCGCTTTTGGTTTGCCAGCAGGGGACAAACCTGCCCCATCACACTCAAAGTATGTGCAGACTCTTCGCTCTCGCCTGGAAGAAAGTTACCAAGTTGCTTCCAAGAATGCAGCCAAGTCAGCAGAACGGAACAAGGCTCGTTTTGATCAGAGGGTAAGACCCTCTGCTCTGGAGGAAGGGGACCGAGTGCTGGTCCGGAATGTGAGACTCCGGGGTAAACATAAGCTGGAAGACAAGTGGGAGAGGGACATCTATGTTGTTATTAAACGTGCTGGTGACCTCCCTGTATACACGGTGAGACCTGAGAAAGAGGCATCTGGGAAGACGCGAACATTGCACAGGGACCTCCTGCTTCCGTGTGGTTTCTTACCGGGGCCGCCGACCTCAAACTCGGAGTCTGACGGAGCCAGAAGGGGATCCAGAGGAGTGCCTGAGTGAGGAAGAGGAGGAAGGGAGACTTCCTCAGGGTTTAATTCCAGCGATTGCGAAGTTCAGGGTAGAGGGGAGTTTTCCGGCCCAGGCTTCGCCTGCCAATCCCATTGTGACGGAGCCAGTGTGTTCACCTGAAAGGCATCAGCTGGTTGTTGAGGAGCTTTCTCTGGGGACCGATGCTGAGGATCCACCTTTGCTCGGGGTGGAGGAAGAGGCGTCTGAGGTGGAGACTGGGGAATACTTACCGGAGGGTGAAGAAATCAGTTCCACTCCAGAGACACCGCTACCTGAGGAAGAAGTGGAGCACAGAGAAGCTGAGCCAGCCCAGGCTATTCGGCGTTCCTCACGGCAGCGGCAATCGCCTAAGCGCCTGCAGTATCCTAGGTTGGGTAACCCATTGATCTCTGTCATACAGACACTTTTCCATAGTTTGGCTGATGCGTACGGTGAGGCTTGTACCAGTCCTGCGTCTAGCACTATAGCTCCACGGATCCATGTGGTTTAGCATGCCCGGAGTGCATGGTTCTAAGGGGGGAGTGTGTAACCCAGGTGACAGGTTTCTCCTTTCTTTTCATTCCGCTCAAAATCTCGCGGAGTTAGCTCCGGTTCTCGCGTGGTCCCTCTGGGCCAATCACAGTGACGCTGTTTAGTGACATCACGGGGTCACGTGGGATGGCACGACCAACCGCGTTTATGTATAGAGCCGCGCTGTTCAGTCTCGGTAAGAGGGGGTGAAGCTGCAGGAAAGACGAGCTACAGGTTGGGTAAACTATAAACTTTCCGCTGCTTTTTCATTGTTATAATGGCCAAGTGTTAAGCGATGTGTTGACTTGTAGGAGCTCCTTGCCGGGCCAAACTTGCCGTGCGGAAACCGATAGCGAGTGAGCGGGTAACTTGCGCAGAGACTGACCAAACGTGGATTGATGGCGAGCTAAGGAGCAGGCCTAGAGCCTACAGCTGGACTGCGACGGATCGACCCCCATTTTTGCCAGGCCGGTAGGGGGCTCTCTGTAGCTCACAATAAACTTTCGTCCTACCTGTTGCCCATTGCCCACCACACACACACATACTCTTCTCCCACACACTTTTTCACCCATACCTCCCCCTGGACTCAACTTAACCCAGACGTGGGTTCTTCATGAACTGTGGGTGGGCAGCTGGGTTGTAAATGGTATTAAGTGAGCTGAACATCCGGGTTAATTTTGTCGTGTTGAAGTATTATGGAGTATATATATGATTGAACGAGTAGCTACATGAATTGTTTGGACTGGCCATCTGAAATTGGTATTCACACATTTTCCACTGTATATATTTAGCACTTTACCTGTTGTTGTCTGACTGTTGTTGGTGTTAATGCACAATATATATATATTTCTAAGCAAACCTCGGTCTCTTGTTTACTCCCTCCCAGCTCGTAGCCTGGTCTTCTGATCATGGGTCAACATTGATGCTACATTGTAGTCACTAGCCCTAGCCTCAACTCCAGGTTAACTTGTTGTGGGTGCTACATTTACAATGAGGCATTACTCCAGTAAATTAGGTAATGCTAGCCAGAAATACCAGCTTAAATATAGAGACCAGATTTGACCTATGACCCAGCATTGAAAGCTGCCTAAAATTGAACACATTAAATGTCTGTTTATTAACAGGAGGTTATTAGGTTTGGATGGAAAGCCAACACTTGTTGGAAAGAAAAGAATCTAAGCTTTACAATGAGGTATTACTCCAGTAAATTAGATAATGCCTGCCAGAAATACCAGCTTAAATATAGAGACCAGATTTGACCTCTGACCCAGCACTGAAAGCTGCCTAAAATTGAACACATTAAATGTGTGGTTAATAACAGGAGGTGTGTGACAGGATGGAAAGATAACACTTGTTGGAAAGAAAATAATCTAAGCTTTACAATGAGGTATTACTCCAGTAAATCAGATAATGCTATCATGGAATAGCTTAAATATAAAGACCAGATTTGACCTCTGACCCAGCACTGAAAGCTGCCTAAAATTGACCACATTAAATGTCTGGTTGATAACAGGAGGTGTGATACAGGATGGAAAGCCAATACTTGTTGGAAAGAAGAGAATGTAAACTTTAAATAGTGAACAACATGTTTCATTTGAAGCAGGTGTAACGGGATAGTATGTAACCTAGTTAATTAGTTACTGGTTCGACTCAAGGAGCGAGGGACGGTAAGTACAATTTTATTCACACAACAAAGAAGAATCTGTTCAAATCCCTTTTAACAATAATAGAAAATAACAACCCAAAATAAAGTGTCCACTTTTCAGCTTATAGCTGCTCTTAAGTTCAGAGTTCAAGTAGATAAGTTCTCACAGTTCAAAGTTCACAGTTCCATAAAGTCAGTCCAATGTCTGTTATGATTCAAGTTCAAGTCTGTCTACCCGGGTAGTGTGTGTATGGTACTCTTTTGATGCTCATCTGGATCCAGGGTTGGAAGGTGAAGAGGAAAGGTGGAGTATCTCCCCTCGATCCCTGCTCAGTCAATATCAACGCTGTCCAAATCAATACGGATCCAGCCAAAAAAAACAATCTGCATAGCAGAATATAAAATCATAAATCAATTTCTGTACAGAATTCTTTTTTTTCTTTCAAGTAAGTGCAACCTGTAATTCTGACCACAAGAATTAATAATTGTACTATGAGATATAAATAACTCAAATCATCATTAATGTTAGTTTACAGTATCACATAAATCATGTTGCACCAATTGTCTTTTATCTTATCTTAATCATGTTCAACCATTTCAAAGTGAACTAAACACCACGTTCACATTAATAATTCAGGAGAATCCCTACAATGTACATAATATAACCCTTAACGGACAATTTTTATCCACCAACCATGAACATGGCGCCCAGAAACGGCGCATAAAAAGTATGGTTGTCATGGGAACAAATATACTCGTAACTAAAACTCAGCTTACCACTCATTGAAACATCTCATAATAGTTATTGTCAATCTCCGATTGGTTTTTGTTCTCTAACTTGGAACTTCACAATTAGCATTCACTACACAGAAAGATACATCTTGGCTAGCAACTAGCATGTAGCATTCAACTAAAACTCACCGGAGTCCTCGGTGAAAAAAAAACAACAAAACATGGCAATTCCTCCGTCACAGCCGTCATGGAACATCGGTCACAACTCAACCACACAATAACACTGATATGCATGAAAATAAAACAATACTCTTCCCATAAAAGGCAAAACTCGTGGCACTCGTGGCACTCGTGGCATTATCAGTATCGGAGCTCAACTATCGTGTCTGTCTCCCTGCATGCAATGCACGCGGCACTACATTTCCTGCACTGTCTAAACAAGAAGCGTCCCCTTGTGGTTGCTTAAGGAAACTACAGTCACAAAACAACTCTTTTGGTGAATGTGCATAGAAACGAAAACAATTTACATAAAACAATAATAAAATACATTTCGTAACCTGTCTAAATTTTCATGGGGTTACACAGGTATAGTAGAAATACAGGAGGATATGTAAAAACATAAATACAGGTTTCCTGCTGGCCTTTTCAAAACAGCTGAATGTAACCAGAACTCAACAACGTGCTGCTAGTCACCAGAGGGTTTAACATTACGAGTGTTGATCTCTTTGTATTGCTCTGAATATGAGCTTTACAATGAGGTATTACTCCAGTAAATCAGATAATGCTAGCTAGAAATACCACATTAAATATAGAGACCAGACTTGACCTCTTACCCAGCTCTGAAAGCTGCCTAAAATTGACCACATTAAATTTCTTGTTTATAATAAGAGGTTTGTGATAGGATGGAAAGTCAACACTGTTTGGAAAGAACAGAATCTAAGCTTCACAATCAGGTATTACTCCAGTAAATAAAAGTTAATTTTCCTGCACTAAGTGTTGCAGGGAGTACCATGATCACGAAATACAAAATGGGGTACCATGACCACGAAATACAAAACGGGGTACCAGGGGCACGATGCTCTGGCAGGCTTGGCTGGAGGGGTTAAGCCGCGGATGGATGCTTAAGTGTGGGTCTGCAGGTTGGGCTGGTGCGCAGGGTTCCTGGAGGAGGTAGGGTCAGCAGCTTGAAAGCAAGCCCAGAACCATGCTTCGAAGGCTGGGTAAAGTGCACCACCAATGCCCATGGAGGTGAGTCTCCGGAGAGTCTTTTTCGACCGAGGAAGGGGTGAGAAGGGGTGGCTCAGCGGCTTAGGCATTCTGTAGAAGGGGTACCTCTCTCGGTGCTGGGCAGTGTATACCGGTTCTTTAAAGCGCTGTCTTTTTCGACCGAGGAAGGGGTGAGAAGGGGTGGCTCAGCGGCTTAGGCATTCTGTAGAAGGGGTACCTCTCTCGGTGCTGGGCAGTGTATACCGGTTCTTTAAAGCGCTGTCTTTTTCGACCGAGGAAGGGGTGAGAAGGGGTGGCTCAGCGGCTTAGGCATTCTGTAGAAGGGGTACCTCTCTCGGTGCTGGGCAGTGTATACCGGTTCTTTAAAGCGCTGTCTTTTTCGACCGAGGAAGGGGTGAGAAGGGGTGGCTCAGCGGCTTAGGCATTCTGTAGAAGGGGTACCTCTCTCGGTGCTGGGCAGTGTATACCGGTTCTTTAAAGCGCTGTCTTTTTCGACCGAGGAAAGGGTGAGAAGGGGTGGCTCAGCGGCTTATGCATTCTGTAGAAGGGGTACCTCTCTCGGTGCTGGGCAGTGTATACCGGTTCTTTAAAGCGCTGTCTTTTTCGACCGAGGAAGGGGTGAGAAGGGGTGGCTCAGCGGCTTAGGCATTCTGTAGAAGGGGTACCTTTCTCGGTGCTGAGAAGAAAGCTTCCTAAAATTGACCACATTAAATGTCTGGTTAATAACAGGAGCTTTGTGATAGGATGAAAAGCCAACACATGTTGGAAGGAGAGAATGTAAGCTTTACAATGAGGTATTACTTGACTAAATCAGATAATGCTATCCTGAAATAGCAGCTTAAATATCAAGACCAGATTTGACCTCTGACCCAGCACTGAAAACTGCCTAAAATTGACCACATTAAATGTCTGGTTAATAACAGGAGCTTTGTGATAGGATGGAAAGCTAACACTTGTTTGAAAGAATAGAATATAAGCTTTACAATGAGGTATTACTCCAGTAAATCAGATAATGCTATCCTGAAATATCACTTAAATATAGAGACCAAATTTGACCTCTGACCCAGCTTTGAAAGCTGCCTAAAATTGACCACATTAAATGTCTGGTTAATAACAAGAGGTTTGTGATAGGATTGAAAGCCAACACTTTTTGGAAGAAGAGAATCTAAGCTTCACAATGAGGTATTACTTCAGTAAATCAGATAATTCTATCCTGAAATAGCTTAAATATAGAGACCAGATTTGACCTCTGACCCAGCACTGAAAGCTGCCTAAAATTGACCACAATAAATGTCTGGTTAATAACAAGAGGTTTGTGATAGGATGGAAAGCCGATGATTGTTGGAAAGAGGAGAATCTAAGCTTTACAATGAGGTATGAGACAGATAAAGTTTAAGCACTTCCACTTCATTGTTTTCTGTACAGAGATTTCTTACATTTACAAAGTGCACCAATACTGTACAAATAAAAAGAGCAAAGTCTAACAATGTCCTTGTAGACTTGAATACAGGCCTTGAAAATGCAGGCCAGGTGGATGGCTGCAGAAAGTTTAAGAGAGCCAAGCGAGGCCCAGGCCCTCTCCCCGAAAAGACTTTTTGCCCGCACCTTAATTAAACAGGAGTTCCTCATTGACCTCAATGTTCCTGGTTGCGAGGAAAAGAATAACTTCTTTTTCCTCCCCATCTGTGTCCACAGCATAGAACCTGGGCCTTAGGTTGGCTTCTGCTTTTGCTTGGTTGATAAACCTGCCAACAGTCTGCTTTTCGGGGTGGCACTCACAAAAAGATGAATGTGCATCAATGCACATGGGCTGCCCTTTTTGATTTGTATAAAAGAACATATGTCCAGTCTCCTCCTCACTGGTGTTCTTGTGTATGTGATGGCCCTCTTTGGCTGTGATCACCCTCCCATGGTAATCACAGACCACCTCACCAGTCTGAAATCTGCGGGTGGCAACGACACCCTTGCCTTTCCCTTTGACATCGGTGACCAATAGTCCTCTCCACCTCTGAGAACTGGTCATTTTCTGGATGTGTCTAGAATCCATGACCATGTCCACAGATCCTGAGGGCTTCCACTCCTTTATGATATTGGCAGAGATGGGGAGGTTTTTCTTCCATCCCCGCTTAGCAATCCAGGTGCTGACCCGGTTTTCTGTTGGGAGACGTCGGCAGAAGTATGCTGTCGAGAAAAAATTAAAAGGTTTTGTTAGTTAACAAAAATATAGTTGACAACTTTGAATCATGTACATAGCATTGATACTTGAAAAAAATTTTATTAAACATTGAGAAAATACTTACAGAGAACATGCTGCACGCGCAGTTTCATCTGTGCCTTCAGCCAACGCTCGTACAACTGCCGCTGACAGTCGGGTGACACCTTCCTGCGCTCAGTCTTGTCTGGCACCCCGTCCAGAATTCAGAGGTGATTCACTTAAGCTGAGAACTTACAGCACACATGTTGATTCTCCCCAGATAAGGGAGGCTGTCAATTCAATTTAAAACAGGTTATTTCTTCTGGTGGACTAAATTAACTTTGGGAGAGGATCTTTGCATGTTTTATTCTCCACAGTATCTTTTTCAGTTTTAGTAATACAGATTGTTCAGTACACAATGTTTCATTAGAGAAAGTCCATGAAATACGGTTTTTAAAAGTCATTCCAGAATATCTGTTTTTATGTTTCAGTCAGAGTGAAGAAGAGTAAGAAGAAGTAAGTTAAACTGTTTCCTTTTTTATTTTGCTTACTCTTATAGTTTGAAAATAAAAACTTCATTTGTCAAAGGTAGAATTCAGAGGGGATTCACTTAAGCTGAGAATGTACAGCATAGGTGTTGCCACTCCCCAAATAAGGGAGGCTGTGAACTCAGGGTTGAAACTGGTCATTCACACTCTATCCACATGCCTGCATTAGCATTTACATACATGCCCACCTGAAAATGGGGGATGCTTGACTCTGAAAATTTAAAACCAGAAGAAAGCAAGGCAGTTTTATTTATATAGCATTTTATTTAAAGAGTAAGAAGAAGAAGTGAGTTAAACGGTTTCCTTTTTATTTTGATTACTCTTATAGTTTGAAAATAAAAACTTCATTTGTCAAAGGTAGAATTCAGAGGTGATTCACTTAAGCTGAGCTTTAACAGCATATGTCAAAGGTAGAATTCAGAGGTGATTCACTTAAGCTGAGAACTTACAGCAAACATGTTGATTCTCCCTAGATAAGGGAGGCTGTCAATTCAATCTAAAACAGGTTATTTCTTCTGGTGGACTAAATTAACTTTGGGAAAGGATCTTTGCATGTTTTATTCTCCACAGTATCTTTTTCAGTGTTAGTAATACAGATTGTTCAGTACACAATGTTTCATTAGAGAAAGTCCATGAAATACGGTTTTTAAAAGTCATTCTAGAATATCTGTTTTTATGTTTCAGTCAGAGTGAAGAAGAGTAAGAAGAAGAAGTAAATTAAACTGTTTCCTTTTTATTTTGCTTACACTTGTAGTTTGAAAATAAAAACTTCATTTGTCAAAGGTAGAATTCAATGGTGATTCACTTAAGCTGAGAACTTAGATGGAAGGATGTTTTGATTACACTTATAGTTTGAAAATAAAAACTTCATTTGTCAAAGGTAGAATTCAGAGGTGATTCACTTAAGCTGAGAATTTATAGCATAAGTGTTGACACTCCCCAGATAAGGGAGGCTGTGAACTCAGGGTTGAAACAGGTCATTTACACTCTATAGAATTCAGAGGTGATTCACTTAAACTGAGAATTTACAGCATAGGTGTTGCCACTCCCCAAATAAGGGAGGCTGTGAACTCAGGGTTAAAACAGGTCATTTACACTCTAACCACATTCCTGCATAAGCATTTACATACATGCCCACCTGAGAATGGGGGATGCTTGACTCTGAAAGTTTAAAACCAGAAGAGGGCAAGGCAAGGCAGTTTTATTTATATAGCATTTTATTTATTTAGCGCATTTCATACACAGCCTCACAGCAAGAAGGTTCTGGTTTCGAGTCCCGGCTCGGCCGTGGGATCTTTCTGTGTGGAGTTTGCATGTTTTCCCCGTGCCAGTGTGGGTTCTCTCCGGGTACTCCGGCTTCCTCCCACAGTCCAAAGACATGCAAATGGGGACTAGGCTAATTGGATACTCTACATTGACCATAGGTGTGGCTGTGAGTGTGAATGGTTGTCTGTCTCTATGTGTTTGCCCTGCGATGGACTGGCGACCTGTCCAGGGTGTACCGCGCCTCTTTCCCGAAAAGATGCTGGGATAGGCTCCAGCCCCCATGCGACCCTACTAGAGGATAAGCGGAAGAAAATGGATGGATTTCATACACAATGGCAACTCAATGTGCTTTACATAAAACATGTAATTTGAGAAACATTAAAAAATACAATTAACCCCCCACACCCCACACTAATAATGAAAACAAATTATAGAAAAATAGAAAGTAAGAAACAAAATGCTGGAATACAGCATTAAATATAAGATTGCAGCATAAAATAATGATTTGCTTTAAAATCATTAAAAGGACATTGAGTTTTTAAAAGTCATTCTTGAATATCTGTTTTTATGTTTCAGTCAGAGTGAAAAAGAGTAAGAAGAAGAAGTAAGTTAAACTGTTTCCTTTTTATTTTGATTACTCTTATAGTTTGACAATAAAAACTTCATTTGTCAAAGGTAGAATTCACAGGTGATTCACTTAAGCTGAGATTTGTCAGCATAAATGTTGACTCTCTCCAAATAAGGGAGTCAAAAGAGGGAAGTCCATGAGTTTCTGGCATCCGGCAGGGTGTTCAGCCACTTGATTTGTAACATTTTATACATATAGTAATTATATTTGATATTATTAATAATAGTAATAATATATTATATTGAGACTCCTCAATGTTCTTTGTATATGTCTGAATGGTACAGAAATCCCAAACGCCAGTGAAAAGTCAGTTGCTAAAAACAGTGTGCCAGCTGAAAATAACACCCGGTCATTCAAATGCAATGCTTGCCTGGAATCCTTTCCCAGTAGAACTGCCTTGAGCGTTCATTGCATCCCGCATTAAGAGGATGACAACAGGCTCTGCAAAACAAGATGGGGAAAATGATCTCCAAAATACATCAGTACCTGTCCTTTCTCGGCCATATATATCAAGGGGGAGTCAAAAGAAGGAAGTCCATGAGATTCTGGCTTCTGGCAGGGTCCTCATTATATATATATATTATACATAGTAATTATGTTTTATATCATTAATAATAGTAATTATATATTATATTGAGACTCCTCAATGTTCTTTGTATGTGCCTTTATGGTTGGGTTAGGGTTAACCCCCCCTTACCCACCCTGAGATGGGTGGGTTACCCAGACCCCCCCCCAGACCCTAACCCACCCTTGTGTCCTAAATGTTGTTGTTCCTCACAAGGCTTTTTAAATAATTCATATTCATGTGTCAAACATGAAATCCATCATATTCTTCATGAATGCTACTCAAATAGACAGAAAAACCTATCCTGAAGTGTTCTGTACAGACAGGACAACGAGTGAGAAAAACTCAGTTCTCAGACACAGAGAAAGCTTCTAACGAGGAATTAGAGCCGATCCTGACGCTTAACAGCGCTCTTGAACAGTATTGCATTCTCAGGTGTAACTGATAACTTTATGACATGTAAACATGAAATCCATCATATTCTTCATGAATGGTACTCAAATAGACAGGAAAACTTGTCCAGCGTACTCACCCCTTGAGGAAGAAGAATCAGGCACTGGCTGGTACTCCTCATCATTAGTGGTGATGTTTTCATCCTCTGAGGAGGGTGTCCCATCATCTTCAGGAGAGGATGTGTCCTCATCTTGATTAGAAGATGTCTCTTCTTCAAATGCAGGGGATTTCTCCCTATCTTCGATCTTTGAACGCATCACATAGTCAAGTGCTTGAAGCAGTGAATATGACCTTCTTGCCACCTTGCCAGAGAAAAAATGATCTGGAAGCTGTTAGGCTTACTTACAGCCTTAGTATTAATTGCACCTGCATAAACTCCAGGACAGATTTACAAACAATGCCAGAGTTGCTTTTTGTTTACCCTGCAGCTGCATCTTTGAACTC
This sequence comes from Seriola aureovittata, assembly GCF_021018895.1. Lineage (NCBI taxonomy): Eukaryota > Metazoa > Chordata > Actinopteri > Carangiformes > Carangidae > Seriola > Seriola aureovittata. The sequence continues at coordinate 237,820 of NC_079385.1, read as the reverse complement.
TGCAAGATGCCCTGTGATTTTTTTTATTGTTGCCTGAGTCAAACCATTATCTGCTATCCTAAAGATCACACCTATGTCAAATAGGACGACTTATCCTGAAGTGTTCTGTACAGGCAGGACAACGAGTGAAAAAACTCAGTTCTCAGACACAGAGACAGCTTCTAAGGAGGAAAAGAACTGATCCAGGCGCTGGAAACGTTAAAACAGCGCTATTGAACAGTATTGCATTCTCAGGTGTAACTGATAACCTTATGACATGTAAACATGAAATCCATCATATTCTTCATGAATGCTCCTCAAATAGACAGGAAAACTTATACTGAAGTGTTGTGTACAGACAGTACAACGATTGAGAAAAACTCAGTTCTCAGACACAGAGAAAGCTTCTAAGGAGGAAAAGAGCCGATCCTGACATTTAAACAGCGGTATTGAACAGTATTGCATTCTCAGGTGTAACTGATAACTTTATGACATGTAAACATGAAATCCATCATATTCTTCATGAATGCTACTCAAATAGACAGGAAAACTTATCCTGAAGTGTTCTGTGTAGAAATCCCAACAAATGTGAATGCTGAGATTTTGGAGACACACAGACAGCTTTAACGAGGAAAAGAGCCGATTTAGGCGCTGGAAACGTTAAACAGCGCTTTTGAATATCCATCATATTCTTCATGAATGAAGATTTGACCTCTGACCCATCACTGAAAGCTGCCTAAAATTGACCACATTAAATGTCTGGTTAATAACAGGAGGTGTGAAACAGGATGGAAAGCCAACACTTGTTGGAAAGAAGAGAATGTAAACTTTAAACTAGTGAACAACATGTTTCATTTGAAGCAGGTTCAGTAGAAATACAGGAGGATATGTAAAAACATAAATACAGTTTTCCTGCTGGCCTTTTCAAGACAGCTGAATGTAACCAGAATTCAACAACGTGCTGCTAGTCACCAGAGGGGTTAACATTACGAGTGTTGATCTCTTTGTATTGCTCTGAATATGAACTTTACAATGAGGTATTACTCCAGTAAATCAGATTTGACCTCTGACCCAGCTCTGAAAGCTGCCTAAAATTGACCACATTAAATGTCTGGTTAATAACAGGAGGTTTGTGATAAGATGGAAAGCCAACACTTGTTGGAAAGAATAGAATCTAAGCTTTACAATGGGGTATTACTCCAGTAAATCAGATAATGCTATAATGGAATAGCTTAAATATAAAGACCAGATTTGAAACGTTAAACAGCGCTTTTGAATATCCATCATATTCTTCATGAATGAAGATTTGACCTCTGACCCATCACTGAAAGCTGCCTAAAATTGACAACATTAAATGTCTGGTTAATAACAGGAGGTGTGTGATAGGATGGAAAGCCAACACTTGTTGGAAAGAACAGAATGTAAACTTTACAATGAGGTATTACTCCAGTAAATCAGATAAAGTTATCCTGAAATAGCAGCTTAAATATAGAGACCAGATTTGACCTCAGACCCAGCTCTGAAAGCTGCCTAAAATTGACCACATTAAATGTCTGGTTAATAACAGGAGGTGTGTGATAGGATGGAAAGCCAACACTTGTTGGAAAGAACAGAATGTAAACTTTACAATGAGGTATTACTCCAGTAAATCAGATAAAGTTATCCTGAAATAGCAGTTTAAATATTGAGACCAGATTTGACCTCTGACCCAGCTCTGAAAGCTGCCTAAAATTGACCACATTAAATGTCTGGTTAATAACAGGAGGTGTGAAACAGGATGGAAAGCCAACACTTGTTGGAAAGAAGAGAATGTAAACTTTAAACTAGTGAACAACATGCTTCATTTGAAGCAGGTTCAGTAGAAATACAGGAGGATATGTAAAAACATAAATACAGGTTTCCTGCTGGCCTTTCCAAGACAGCTGAATGTAACCAGAGGGTTTAACATTACGAGTGTTGATCTCTTTGTATTGCTCTGAATATGAACTTTACAATGAGGTATTACTCCAGTAAATCAGATAATGCTAGCCAGAAATACCAGATTAAATATAGAGACCAGATTTGACCTCTGACCCAGCTCTGAAAGCTGCCTAAAATTGACCACATTAAATGTCTGGTTAATAACAGGAGGTTATTAGGTTTGGATGGAAAGCCAACACTTGTTGGAAAGAAAAAAGAGTCTAAGCTTTATGTAACCCAGGTGACAGGTTTCTCCTTTCTTTTCATTCCGCTCAAAATCTCGCGGAGTTAGCTCCGGTTCTCGCGTGGTCCCTCTGGGCCAATCACAGTGACGCTGTTTAGTGACATCACGGGGTCACGTGGGATGGCACGACCAACCGCGTTTATGTATAGAGCCGCGCTGTTCAGTCTCGGTAAGAGGGGGTGAAGCTGCAGGAAAGACGAGCTACAGGTTGGGTAAACTATAAACTTTCCGCTGCTTTTTCATTGTTATAATGGCCAAGTGTTAAGCGATGTGTTGACTTGTAGGAGCTCCTTGCCGGGCCAAACTTGCCGTGCGGAAACCGATAGCGAGTGAGCAGGTAACTTGCGCAGAGACTGACCAAACGTGGATTGATGGCGAGCTAAGGAGCAGGCCTAGAGCCTACAGCTGGACTGCGACGGATCGACACCCATTTTTGCCAGGCCGGTAGGGGGCTCTCTGTAGCTCACAATAAACTTTCGTCCTACCTGTTGCCCATTGCCCACCACACACACACATACTCTTCTCCCACACACTTTTTCACCCATACCTCCCCCTGGACTCAACTTAACCCAGACGTGGGTTCTTCATGAACTGTGGGTGGGCAGCTGGGTTGTAAATGGTATTAAGTGAGCTGAACATCCGGGTTAATTTTGTCGTGTTGAAGTATTATGGAGTATATATATGATTGAACGAGTAGCTACATGAATTGTTTGGACTGGCCATCTGAAATTGGTATTCACACATTTTCCACTGTATATATTTAGCACTTTACCTGTTGTTGTCTGACTGTTGTTGGTGTTAATGCACAATATATATATATTTCTAAGCAAACCTCTGTCTCTTGTTTACTCCCTCCCAGCTCGTAGCCTGGTCTTCTGATCATGGGTCAACATTGATGCTACATTGTAGTCACTAGCCCTAGCCTCAACTCCAGGTTAACTTGTTGTGGGTGTTACATAATTTGTGGCGAGCTAGCCAGGAGGGAGTACAGAACTGAGCAAGCAACAATAGTAAAGTTGATATTCATTGCAAATATGGACATTTTGGAGAAAAAAGGCATAAAAATTCCGAACGCTGTTTTAATTAAATCTGTAACCCATGACCACACAGACGATGAGGTTGTTGCATTCGTAAGTCGGTATGGCAAAACCTCTAATATCGTGGCCATAACTGAGCCTGGCGTTTTCCAGGACACGATTATTGTCGAATTTGAGTCGGGAAATGTTTTGGTTGAACTGCGGAAAATTTTGCCGTACACGTATATTTGCGAGACAGAAAAAGTGACTTATGATATTTTGGAACTTGCAATCATTTGCGCGGATTCTTTTGGGGAGTTAAAAACAAAGGAATATCTGGGCGAATTAAAAGAGTTGGCTAAACTCACAGGACGGGACTACGCTGAGGTCCTGAAGGGGTTAATGTCTGTACTGGGTCAGTCCATCACTGAACAAAGTTCTGCCCCGAAAGTGGAGACTCACCTAGACTCCAGGGAGGAAGTGATGCCAACTGCCCTCAGTACAGCTGCACAGTTGCCTGGCGCTGCCCCCTTCAGTTCGGGGGTACACCATTCCAGTGATGAACTGCCACAAATCCCCTCAACCCCCACCGCCCAGGGAACTGCAAGGCCTTCATGCCCCACCATGTCCCTCCCTGACCTCAACCCCCCGGGAATACAGCGCTATGTGGTCGAACACATTGTGAAAAGTGATGGCAACCTAACCCACCTGTCTGCATCGAGACTCCGGTCATTTTCGGGTCGTGTCCCAAGACCACAGCATGAATCTGATTATGACGCCTGGCGATCTGGGGTTGATCTCCTGTTGAAAGATCCTGCTGTTTCAGACCAGCAACGTTCCAGGAAGATACTAGAAAGTTTGTTACCACCAGCAGCGGATATGGTAAGGCATCTTAGGCCAGAGACACCACCAATGACTTACCTGCAGATTCTTTTTAAAGTATATTTTTTTGGGCTTTTATGCCTTTAATGGACAGCACAGTGGAGAGTGACAGGAAACGGGGAGGCAGAGAGAGGGGGAATGACATGCAGTGAAAGGCCGTCCGATGCGGGATTCGAACCGGGGCCGACTGCAGCGAGGACTGTAGCCTCTACACATGGGGCGCCTGCTTAAACCACTACGCTACACGACGCCCCTACCTGCAGATTCTTGACTCAGCGTATGGGACGGTCCAAGATGGTGACGAGCTGTACGCCAAGTTTATGGAACTGTTCCAGGATGCTGGTGAAAATCCATCTGCATACTTGCAACGTCTGCAGGTTGCATTAAACTTGGCTGTGAAGAGGGGAGGAGTCCTGGCCACCGAATTAAACCGACATCTGTTAAATCAATTTTGTCGTGGCTGCTGGGACAACACGCTTATATCAGAACTCCAGCTCAAGTAGCGTAAGTCTCATCCTCCATCTTTTGCTGAATTGCTACTATTGCTCAGGACGGAGGAAGATCGAGGAGCTGCAAAGGTTCAGCGTATGAAGCAGCACCTCGGCTCAAAAGCTAGAGCCGGGGCGCATGCCCAGTACGTTTTTGCAACCCCAGAAGATGATAAAGTGGACGCACTGACTACCATCACTCAGCAGCTCACCCAGCAGCTTGCCGACATCCAAAAGCAGCTGGCGTCTCTTACTGCTCAGTCCAATCGACAGCAGTCCACTTCATCCAAGCCCGCTCACGTCAGCCGACTCAGTGAAAGCATGAAATCCAGCAAGGCTACATCTCGTTCCTCTCACAAGACCCAGCCATCTGGACTAAAACCAGGTTACTGTTATAATTGTGGAGAAGATGGACATATAAGACCCAATTGTGACAATGATCCAAACCCCTCACTTGTGGCTATGAAAAAGAAACAGTTCGCAGAGAAACAAAGGAAGTGGTTAAGATCGAATCCTCGCGATGCCTCATCTTTAAACTAGATCGGGTTCCTGTTGAGGGGCAAACAGGAACTGCTGCGGACCAACAACGTCCCACCAAGCAGATACCAGTGAAGTGTATTGACCAGTCACATTCCACTCCCACCGAGGCTGTTCGTCTGCCAAAGGGGTTAATTGGGTCCAAGTGTACTGGCCAGGTGAGCATAGCTGGACAAGAATTTTCATGTTTGCTGGATACTGGATCACAGGTAACGACAATACCCATTTCCATCTATAATCAACATTTCTCACACCAACCTGTTAAGCCACTGTGCGACTTGTTACAAGTAGAGGGTGCTGCTGGGCAAGAAGTACCATATGTGGGCTACATTGAAATGACTGTCACATTCCCGAAAGAGTTCATTGGTGTTGATATGGATGTGTGCACCCTGGCCCTGGTGGTTCCAGACGTTGGACAAGGATTCCATTCCCAAGTTCTGATTGGGATGAATACACTGGATCCGCTTTATGAGCAACATCTGGAAGGTGAGGGTGCCAATTACAGGCCATCCCGGCACGGCTACAGCGCTGTCCTCAAGTTGTTACAGCTGCGGCATCAGCAGATCCAAGGGGCCCACAATGGAGCGGTGAGACTAGCAAGTAAATCTCCACTTGAAGTTCCAGCAGGCTGCACCATGGTCATTACGGGTTTTGTCCGTGCAAATCTACCGCCAGCCGGCAAGTGTGCCCTCATCGAACAGCCATCCACTCCACTGCCTGGAGGTTTGTGTGTAAGGAACTGTCTTATTTCTTTATCCAGTCACACACCTCACCGGATCCCCGTTGTGATCACCAATGAATCCGACCAGAATATCACACTTCAGCCATTGGGCCTCATTGCTGAACTCTCTGGGTCGCCCCAGATTTTGACTCAAGGGGTCTCTACTACCCAAGTGCAGAGGCCAGAAGAAAGCAAGCTGGAGTTTGATTTTGGAGATTCTCCAATTCCCCCGGATTGGAGGGAGCGGATTGTATCCAAACTCAAGCAGATGCCAGATGTGTTCTCGCACCATGATCTTGACTTTGGGCGTACTGATCATGTGAAGCATCAGATCCACCTCCATGATGGGACCGCCCCATTCAAGCATCGAGCTCTGCCCATTCATCCTCGGGATATTGAGGCAGTTCGTGACCATCTGCGGGACCTGTTGAAGACAGGAGTGATAAGAGAATCTGAATCACCTTTCTCCTCTCCCATCGTGGTCGTACGTAAGAAGAATGGAGATGTGAGGCTGTGCATCGATTACCGCAAGCTTAACCTTCACACTGTGAAAGACAACTACGCACTCCCGAATTTGGAGGAGTCATTTGCGGCATTGACCGGTTCGCGTTGGTTCAGTGTCCTTGATCTTAAATCAGGGTATTACCAAATTGAAATGGCAGAAGCTGACAAACCCAAGACTGCGTTTGTAACTCCATTAGGCTTTTGGGAGTTCAATAGAATGCCGCAAGGCGTAACCAATGCGCCAGGGACATTCCAGCGGCTTATGGAGCGGTGCATGGGTGACTTGCACCTCAAGGAGGTTTTGGTCTTCCTGGATGATTTAATCATCTTTTCGGATACCCTTGAAGAACACAAGAGTCGACTGTTGAGAGTGCTTCACCGGCTCAAAGACTATGGCCTCAAATTGTCCCCGGAAAAGTGCAAGTTCTTTCAAGCATCAGTGCGTTACTTGGGACATATTGTCTCGGAACAGGGTGTGGAGACGGATCCGGAGAAAATCAGTGCCCTGAAATCTTGGCCAGTTCCCCAAAAGCTCAAGGAAGTTGAGATCCTTTTTAGGATTTGCAGGATACTATCGCAGGTTCATCAAGGGATATGCCGAAATTGCAAAGCCACTGAACGACCTGACGAGGGGGTATACTCCAGTCCGTTCCAAAGGTCGCAAGGCGCCTAATCCTGCTCTGAACCACGATGCTAATCAGTGTTTTAATGAGAGATGGACATTAAAGTGCCAGCTTGCGTTTGAAACGCTGATCGACAGACTGACGACAGCTCCCGTGCTTGATTTTGCAAATCCAAAGCAGCCCTACATCTTGCATACCGATGCCAGCACCACAGGACTGGGAGCAGCACTCTATCAAGAACAGGAGGGACAGTTACGTGTCATAGCGTATGCCAGTCGGGGATTGTCTGCCAGTGAGTCACGATATCCAGCGCACAAACTGGAATTTTTGGCCCTGAAGTGGAGCGTAACGGAAAAGTTCCACGACTATCTTTATGGAACGAGTTTTGTGGTCGTAACAGACAACAATCCCCTGACGTACATTTTGTCATCTGCTAAGCTTGACGCTGCCAGTCATAGGTGGCTTGCTGCCCTTTCCACCTTTGACTTTAAACTCCAGTATCGGGCTGGCAGCCAGAACAGAGACGCTGACGCCCTCTCTCGAAGGCCTCATGATCTGCTGGATGAAGACCATTGTCAAAAAGAATGGGACATGGTCCAGCAGTTCACCCGTGACCATGTGGATGAGAAGGCGGTTGAGCTTGATCCAGAGGTTGTAGCCGCCATTTGTCACAGCTGTCTGGTGAGAGTTTCAAGTCCTCCCGAGAGCGGTGCTTCCTTGGTGGAGTCATTGAGCATGTCAGTCTCTGTCATTCCTGACTGTTATGCCAGCGAGACTCCTCAAGGGCTGCCAGTTGTGCCTGCACTGTCCCCGTCCGGCCTCCGGGAGAAGCAGAGAGTGGATCCCAGTCTTAAGGAACTAATCGCTCACCTCGAAACTGGTGAGAGTGTGCCCCCTACAGTACGACAACAACTTCCAGATCTGGGTCTGCTGTTGAGAGAGAGGAATCGCCTTGAGTTTCGAGACGATGTTCTTTACAGGAAGAGGCAGGATGGAGACCATCTATCGTTTCAGCTTATGTTGCCAGAGGAATTGCGTCAAGGAGTTCTTACCAGCCTCCATGACGACATGGGGCATATGGGAGTCGAGAGGACGCTTGACCTAGTGAGATCTCGGTTCTTCTGGCCACGTATGGCTGTAGATGTGGAAAAGAAGATTAAGACTTGTGACCGCTGCATTCGAAGGAAAGCCCTACCAGAGCGAGCTGCCCCGCTGGTAAACATCAGGACCAGCCGGCCGCTTGAACTGTTGTGCATGGACTACCTGACGCTCGAGGCAGACAAGAGTAACATCAAAGACATCTTGGTCCTCACAGATCATTTCACTAAATACGCCCTGGCTTTTCCAACTGCCAATCAAAAGGCGAAGACTGTTGCTAAATGTCTGTGGGAAAATTTCATCGTGCATTATGGCATCCCGGAGCGTCTGCACACAGATCAAGGGCGCGACTTTGAGTCCCAGTTAATTCGAGAACTCTGTGACATTGCTGGTATTCAGAAGACCCGTACCACGTCATATCATCCTCGTGGCAACCCAGTGGAGAGGTTCAATCGGACGCTGCTGAGTATGTTGGGTACGTTGGGACCGGAGCAGAAGCAAAGATGGAAGGAGTATGTAAAGCCCCTGGTCCATGCTTACAACTGCACCAGAAACGAGGTCACAGGCTACACTCCTTATGAGCTCATGTTTGGTCGTTCTCCGAGATTACCTGTGGATCTCGCTTTTGGTTTGCCAGCAGGGGACAAACCTGCCCCATCACACTCAAAGTATGTGCAGACTCTTCGCTCTCGCCTGGAAGAAAGTTACCAAGTTGCTTCCAAGAATGCAGCCAAGTCAGCAGAACGGAACAAGGCTCGTTTTGATCAGAGGGTAAGACCCTCTGCTCTGGAGGAAGGGGACCGAGTGCTGGTCCAGAATGTGAGACTCCGGGGTAAACATAAGCTGGAAGACAAGTGGGAGAGGGACATCTATGTTGTTATTAAACGTGCTGGTGACCTCCCTGTATACACGGTGAGACCTGAGAAAGAGGCATCTGGGAAGACGCGAACATTGCACAGGGACCTCCTGCTTCCGTGTGGTTTCTTACCGGGGCCGCCGACCTCAAACTCGGAGTCTGACGGAGCCAGAAGGGGATCCAGAGGAGTGCCTGAGTGAGGAAGAGGAGGAAGGGAGACTTCCTCAGGGTTTAATTCCAGCGATTGCGAAGTTCAGGGTAGAGGGGAGTTTTCCGGCCCAGGCTTCGCCTGCCAATCCCATTGTGACGGAGCCAGTGTGTTCACCTGAAAGGCATCAGCTGGTTGTTGAGGAGCTTTCTCTGGGGACCGATGCTGAGGATCCACCTTTGCTCGGGGTGGAGGAAGAGGCGTCTGAGGTGGAGACTGGGGAATACTTACCGGAGGGTGAAGAAATCAGTTCCACTCCAGAGACACCGCTACCTGAGGAAGAAGTGGAGCACAGAGAAGCTGAGCCAGCCCAGGCTATTCGGCGTTCCTCACGGCAGCGGCAATCGCCTAAGCGCCTGCAGTATCCTAGGTTGGGTAACCCATTGATCTCTGTCATACAGACACTTTTCCATAGTTTGGCTGATGCGTACGGTGAGGCTTGTACCAGTCCTGCGTCTAGCACTATAGCTCCACGGATCCATGTGGTTTAGCATGCCCGGAGTGCATGGTTCTAAGGGGGGAGTGTGTAACCCAGGTGACAGGTTTCTCCTTTCTTTTCATTCCGCTCAAAATCTCGCGGAGTTAGCTCCGGTTCTCGCGTGGTCCCTCTGGGCCAATCACAGTGACGCTGTTTAGTGACATCACGGGGTCACGTGGGATGGCACGACCAACCGCGTTTATGTATAGAGCCGCGCTGTTCCGTCTCGGTAAGAGGGGGTGAAGCTGCAGGAAAGACGAGCTACAGGTTGGGTAAACTATAAACTTTCCGCTGCTTTTTCATTGTTATAATGGCCAAGTGTTAAGCGATGTGTTGACTTGTAGGAGCTCCTTGCCGGGCCAAACTTGCCGTGCGGAAACCGATAGCGAGTGAGCGGGTAACTTGCGCAGAGACTGACCAAACGTGGATTGATGGCGAGCTAAGGAGCAGGCCTAGAGCCTACAGCTGGACTGCGACGGATCGACCCCCCTTTTTGCCAGGCCGGTAGGGGGCTCTCTGTAGCTCACAATAAACTTTCGTCCTACCTGTTGCCCATTGCCCACCACACACACACATACTCTTCTCCCACACACTTTTTCACCCATACCTCCCCCTGGACTCAACTTAACCCAGACGTGGGTTCTTCATGAACTGTGGGTGGGCAGCTGGGTTGTAAATGGTATTAAGTGAGCTGAACATCCGGGTTAATTTTGTCGTGTTGAAGTATTATGGAGTATATATATGATTGAACGAGTAGCTACATGAATTGTTTGGACTGGCCATCTGAAATTGGTATTCACACATTTTCCACTGTATATATTTAGCACTTTACCTGTTGTTGTCTGACTGTTGTTGGTGTTAATGCACAATATATATATATTTCTAAGCAAATGTAGCCCAGGCTTCATAAGCTGTGATAAGACTAACAGGAAAGGGGGTAAAAAGTCAGTTTATTTAGTGTGAATGAGTGAGAGAGAGATAGCTGGCAATTATAGGGTTAACTCCGCCGTACAGAGAGAGCAGCGCGTCAGGACGTCACGGATCAATTGCGTTGCAGTTGCGCACAGCGCTCTGGGAGATAGTTAGATCGGAACGAGAAGCTGCACCGTCCGGCTGCACGAGGAAAGCTCTGCCTGAGAAAAATATCCAGAAGTGGTTAAAACAGAGTGAAATAGACGGAATTTACCGCGAGTCGAACCCACAGAGTTCATGGTTGATGATACAAGTTCGGCGGTGAGTTAAATGTGCATTTTAAGAGAAGTGGCGTCGAGCAAAAGTGGCGTTAGCCGCCAAGCTAAGTTAGTCGCTAAATCGCTAATGTAATACTATTACCTGTGTGTGCTAGTCGCCAGTGCTAATGTAGCTGCTAAATGCTAATTCGAGACCTTGTGCGTTGGCCACTAGGGTAGCAGGCTATGTGAATGTGCATTGAACCCAGCTAATGAACGAGCTAATGGCTAATATGGGGGGGTTAATCCAGGTAAAATGCTAAGCTACCATGTGTGTGAGTGGGTGGATGTGTGTGTGTTTTGTGAGCACTGTTTATCGGCAGTGCTGCGTGTGTGTGTAGCATGTGTGTACCTGCGCTAGGTGTGTGTGCATTGTGTGTGTGTGAGGAAAAAAAAAAGAGGGAGAAACTCATTTATTTCATCAGTTATTCAAAGAATTGATGCTAAAATGGTTTTATTTGAGTTATTTGAGAATTTTCATTGGAATTATACTGGATTTACACTGGTAAAAATAAACCTGAAAGAAAAAGTAATAAAAGATATATATTTTTTTATTAAAAATAAATATATTTTTGTTTATTTAAATTCAAGAGTAGGTTATATATATGTTATTAATCATTTAACTAAGAAGTTATGACCTATAGTAATTTAATTTAACTGAAATGAATGAATGTGACCTGTTCTATAGGTCAGGTTTTTTGTGGAGATTAGATTCGGTGACATTGATGTTGAGAGAGAAGACGTCAGCGACACCAGTAGTCGACTATAGAGAGAGGATACCATTACCAGCACTGGATAGCCACCAGGCGGCTTCCAGACACCAGTTGGATCATCGGATCCGAAGAACCAGATGGCGAGCCAGAACTGAGGAATGCGGCAGCACAACTGAACTTACCTCCAAAACCTGCGGTGTGGTAGGACAGTGAAAACACACAGATTAAAGGGCCCCAACGAAATGAAAACACTGAGCTCATAACAAAGAAAGAAAAGACAATACAAACTGAACACAACACTATTTTTTATTTTCTTTTGTTTTGCGCGCTGTTTGTTATTTTTCATATTGCATTAAAAATTGTTGTCATAGGTTCTCATTGTTGATGACTAACAATACAAAATTGAAAATTAACAGATGTGTCAGTGTGTTCAATGTTGGTGTTCCACACTGGGCTTCATGAGCGTTACTTTAGACTTCTGAAACTGGTCCAAACAGAACTGAAACTGAAACTAAACATTAATACCTGTGACCTCTTTTGGCAAAGAGGGGTTACAGTGTAAAAGTGGCGAGCCAGCCAGGAGCCCAGTAGGTGACATCAATATTGCTTTTTTTAAACATGGATTTTATCCAGAAATCGAGTGTCAAAATACCCAACTCAGTCATTGTTGATGGTATAACCGAGTTAGCTCAGGATGAAGAAGTGATCGACTTCCTTAAGAAGTACGGTGCCATTCAGCGCACAATTCCCATTGATGATCAGTCTTCCGAGTTTCACAAAAACCTGATTGTCGAGTACTCCAGTGGCTCAGCTGTAGAAGCTTTGCAGCCACTCTTGCCATACAGTTACACACTGAAGGGCGATCCCAATGTTGTGTCTAAT
>NC_079385.1:169758-224903 GCF_021018895.1 Seriola aureovittata | reverse complement strand
AATCCTCAGGTCTATTGGTATCCGGCTCGAAGGACCAAGTTAATGTCAGGTTTATACCACCTAAGACATTTAATACTGAAACACAGAGATTTGCTCAGTTACAATCTCCAAACCCGCTCTGAGCAAACTCCACCGTCTCCTCTCTTTTTATTATCACACAAAGAATTCCAAACATTCCTTCAGTAGCAAGACATTTCTTATCTTAAAGGCCTGAAGGTCATACCAAATGTAACATAAAGGATGTCAAAGGTAATACAAAGTAATACAATGAGTGAATATTATCAATGAACATAATGAATGAATATGATGTGTGAATATGATATAGGGGTGATTGTGATACATGGTACAAATGTTTATTTCATGGTATAGAAGTAGAACAGACTGATCCCAGTCTGTTCTGTACAGCGCTCGTGCCAGCCTGTGGTCCTCTCCACCACCTGCATCCTGTAAAACACTTCATTACGAAAACAACTACATATATGGTTAGGGCAGTAAAACATGTTAAAGACACGTTAAAGATAAGACACATACTAACTTCAATAAATCAGAGCGTGTTCATGTTAAGGGCAAGGTACAGACTAACTACATATATGATCTGAACAGCAAGGCAGAAATGTTCTGTTATCAAATATGAGATAACTATATATATACAATTATCCCAACAAGGTCTTTCTCCAGGTAGTTGGCAAAGCCCTTCAGCAACGGATGGTCCAGGGAGTGCTTCCCATAGAGGCCCTTCTCTGCCATCAGCTTCCTGGCCGCCTTCTTCCACTGCACATCTGGGTTACTGCAATGTGGGAAAAGTGTTATAATTGTTATAGTAGTGAATTGTTGTTACATACTGAATATTTGTGATTCATGTGACTCACAATCAAAAACAAACATCGTCAGTGAAGTTGTGAAACTGAGATTCTCACCATTGAAAGTACTCGCCACTGCTGACAGAGGCAATGTCAGACTCGCTCTCACCAGTCTCAGTGGCCGCACTCTCGGGTGGCTGTGCCGTCGCTGCCGTAACGTTGGCATTGGGCAGTGGTGGAGGGACACCAACCACCGTCATGTGCCGACGCTGCAGCTCCTCAATCAGCCTTTCAATTAAAAAAAAAAAACAGAATTTAGACAATGTTATTCAATACAATTTAAAAAATGTAATACATTTCAGAGAGTAAACAAGAAGTGATGTTTGAGAAAAGACTGAAAAGCTCTTCCACCAACCTGCTGAGTGGATCAGCGTCATCCATAATCTGCCGAAGCAGGCCGTGGTTGAAGACCCTGCCAGACACCAGAAGCTCATGGACATCCCTCTTTGCCCTCAACACCTCTGCTTCCATGGCTTCTGGTGTGGCGGTCTTCATGCAGACCCTGCGCAGATGCACAGGAAGGCATTCCTGGGGTTTCACGCACACAGGGCACAGCAGGAAGTGCCTGTTGGCTTTACTGGAAATAGAAAAAGACATTCTTCAATTAATTTAAAGCTTTACTCAGGGAGAAGTTTGGTCAGCCATCAGAAAATATGCTTAAAATCTCAGCTTGGGTTAGTGGCCTAATGATTTCATTATCACTCAAATAGGGTCGTTAACAAGTCATTAAGCAAAACAAAAGATGTGATCAGCCATGTTTCCAATGTGCGATAAACTACACCCACTGTTATTCTCTGTCTTGTTTACTACTATGAAACACATATGTCTATTTTAACTTGATTATAAAAGGATGTTTTACTACATTCTGTTAGAAAAGGACTGTATGAGCTTGACTGTACATACAAACTAACCTCTTGATTTGGTCCCTAAGTCTGGGAACCATCAGCAAATATACTTACATACCTTTGAATGTTAAAACTTCTATAATGTAATACATGACTTTTACTACATTGAGCAACTACATTGTGAACTATGAAATTGATCTTGACTTACCGCTTGGGAGCCATTTTCAGGAACGAAAAGTAAACTGTCGAGTAGAACAGGAAAAAACAGGAGAAATCCTCAGTGAAGACGTGACACTCTTGTTGACCAGTCTCAGAAGACAGTAACTGGACATCTGGCCGCCCCACATTATATGTCCATCTGAAAGTCCCGCCCACATCCCTGCATTAGCATTTACATACATGCTTCTTGTGATTACTCTTTTCTCAAAGTTAGAATTCAAAGGTGATTCACTTAAACTGAGAATTTAGATGGAAGGATATTTTGATTATACTTATAGTTTGAAAATAAAAACTTCACTTGTCAAAGTTAGAATTCAAAGGTGATTCACTTAAGCTGAGAACTTACAGCACACATGTTGATTCTCCCCAGATAAGGGAGGCTGTCAATTCAATTTAAAACAGGTTATTTCTTCTGGTGGACTAAATTAACTTTGGGAAAGGATCTTTGCACGTTTTATTCTCCACAGTATCTTTTTCAGTTTTAGTAATACAGATTGTTCAGTACACAATGTTTCATTAGAGAAAGTCCATGAAATACGGTTTTTAAAAGTCATTCTAGAATATCTGTTTTTATGTTTCAGTCACAGTGAAGAAGAGTAAGAAGAAGAAGTAAGTTAAACTGTTTCCTTTTTTATTTTGCTTACTCTTATAGTTTGAAAATAAAAACTTCATTTGTCAAAGGTGATTCACTTAAACTTAGAACTTAGATGGAAGGATATTTTGATTACACTTATAGTTTGAAAATAAAAACTTCATTTGTCAAAGGTAGAATTCAGAGGGGATTCACTTAAGCTGAGAATTTACAGCATAGGTGTTGCCACTCCCCAAATAAGGGAGGCTGTGAACTCAGGGTTAAAACAGGTCATTCACACTCTATCCACATCCCTGCATTAGCATTTACATACATGTCCACCTGAAAATGGGGGATGCTTGACTCTGAAAATTTAAAACCAGAAGAAAGCAAGGCAGTTTTATTTATATAGCATTTTATTTAAAGAGTAAGAAGAAGAAGTGAGTTAAACTGTTTCCTTTTTATTTTGATTACTCTTATAGTTTGAAAATAAATCTTCATTTGTCAAAGGTAGAATTCAGAGGGGATTCACTTAAGCTGAGAACTTAGAGCACACATGTTGATTCTCCCCAGATAAGGGAGGCTGTCAATTCAATTTAAAACAGGTTATTTTTAAGACGTAAAAGATGGAGCTTCATATTTTAGAGCACAGCTTGAAAGTGGCGAGTATAGAGAAAGAGGGGATCCAGATTTGCACTCACAGATTAATAAAACTCGCCTTCGTGGCCTCCAAAACAAGATGCAAGTTCTTCAGTTTGACAGAGACTCCGGAGGACTACACCATTATTATTACACTTATAGTTTGAAAAGTCCATCTCAATCCCTTTGGATTGTAGGAAGGCAGCCACCTGTTGCTCTATGGAGCTGCCTTCCTGTTCACCGGGCTCGCCGCCCTGTCAACGGTCACCACCCGTGCGTTATGACCAGGGTTTGATACGGAGCCCGGTCACAATCACATCATTGACCCTGGTGTACCGCTCCAGCTACGCCACTCGACTCTCCAGGTGCATCAGACGCCGATCCTTCTCGGCGTTTTGGATCCGGAGAGCTTTCACTTACTCCACCAGATCCAGGATGGATTTCTGCTGCAGTTTCACCACTGAAATCTCCTCAGACAAGAAGTCCAGAGACTTCTTAATGTCGTCGCCCTCTTCGGCTGTCAGAGCCTTCTTCGGACCCATATTGCAAGGTAACGCGAGGTAGCGTCTGCTGTTACCCTAGCCGCCCGCTAGCTAGTTTGTCCAGGCAAACATGCAAACAGATGACAGCTTTCCCAACTTCAAGTAGTGACAGTTTCCTTTAGATCAGAGAAGTAGCATCCAGCAGTGATGAACAATGACCAGGATATGTCTTCCTTTAATCCCGTGCCTCTGTTCCCCCTACTTGTGTGACTGTCGTCAGAGAGGTTTCCCTTTATTAATTTCCACCTTGTCGGCGTTTCGAGAGGAAAAATACCGCTCTCGCTGATCAGTCACCGGTATACACAACCCGTCTCGGCCGATGTTTAATCAGACAAAGTCCATGAAATACGTTTTTTGAAAGTCATTCTTGAATATCTGTTTTTATGTTTCAGTCAGAGTGAAAAAGATTAAGAAGAAAAAGTAAGTTAAACTGTTTCCTTTTTATTTTGATTACATTTATAGTTTGAAAATAAAAACTTAATTTGTCTAAGGTAGAATTCAGAGGGGATTCACTTAAGCTGAGAATTTACAGCACACATGTTGATTCTCCCCAGATAAGGGAGGCTGTCAATTCAATTTAAAACCGGTTATTTCTTCTGTTGGACTAAATTAACTTAGTAACATTTGATGTTTTTGATGTTTTGTTAAGTTTCCTGTTGAAACCCACCCTTGTGTCCTAAATGTTGTGGTTCATCACAAGGCTTTTTTAAATAGTTCATATTCATGTGTTATAGTTGTTTTTAATGATTTTTCTTCTGTGATTGTATATGTTTATAAATAGTTCCATTTCAAGAATTTGCTTTTAATTTTGTATCTTTTCTTATGTATTAAAATTGTGTTCCTCATGAATTGAGTTATTTATTGTGATGAATTTGTTCCTCATGAATTGAGCTATTTATTGTGATGAATGGATGGAAAGCCGACACTTTTTGGAAAGAACAGAGAATATAAGCTTTACAATGAGGTATTACTCCAGTAAATTAGATAATGCTATCATGAAATAGCAGCTTAAGAGACCAGATTTGACCTCTGACCCATCACTGAAAGCTGCCTAAAATTGACCACATTAAATGTCTGGTTAATAACATGAGCTTTGTGATAGGATGGAAAGCCAACACTTGTTGGAAAGAAGAGAATCTAAGCTTTACAATGAGGTATTACTCCAGTAAATCAGATAATGCTAGCCAGAAATACCAGCTTAAATATAGAGACCAGATTTGACCTCTGACCCAGCTCAGAAAGCTGCCTTAAATTGGCCACATTAAATGTATGGTTAATAACAAGAGGCTTGTTATACGATGGAAAACCAACACTTGTTGGAAAGAAGAGAATGTAAACTTTAAACTAGTGAACAACATGCTTCATTTGAAGCAGGTTCATTAGAAATACAGGAGGATATGTAAAAACATAAATACAGGTTTCCTGCTGGGCTTTTCAAAACAGCTGAATGTAACCAGAATTAAACAACGTGCTGCTAGTCACCAGAGGGTTTAACATTACGAGTGTTGATCTCTTTGTATTGCTCTGAATATGAACTTTACAATGAGGTATTACTCCAGTAAATCAGATAATGCTAGCTAGAAATATCAGCTTAAATATAGAGACCAGATTTGACCTCTGACCCAGCTCTGAAAGCTGCCTAAAATTGACCACATTAAATGTCTGGTTAATAACAGGAGGTGTGTGACAGGATCGAAAGGAGAAGAATAGAAGAAAGAATAGAATCTAAGCTTTACAATGAGGTATTACTCCAGTAAATCAGATAATGCTATCATGAAATAGCTTAAATATAGAGACCAGATTTGACCTCTGACTCAGCTCTGAAAGCTGCCTAAAATTGAACACATTAAATGTCTGGTTAATGACAGGAGGTTTGTGATAGAATGAAAGCCAACACTTGTTGGAAAGAAGAGAATCTAAGCTTTACAATGAGGTATTACTCCAGTAAATCACATAATGCTATCATGAAATAACTTAAATATATAGACCAGATTTGACCTCTGACACAGCTCTGAAAGCTGCCTAAAATTGAACACATTAAATGTCTGGTTAATGACAGGAGGTTTGTGATAGAATGAAAGCCAACACTTGTTGGAAAGAAGAGAATCTAAGCTTTACAATGAGGTATTACTCCAGTAAATCACATAATGCTATCATGAAATAGCTTAAATATAGAGACCAGATTTGACCTCTGACTCAGCTCTGAAAGCTGCCTAAAATTGAACACATTAAATGTCTGCTTAATAAAGGGAGGTATGTGATAGGATGGAAAGCCAACACTTGTTGGAAAGAAGAGAATCTAAGCTTTACAATGAGGTATTACTCCAGTAAATTAGATAATGCTATCATGGAATAGCAGCTTAAGAGTCCAGATTTGACCTCTGACCCATCACTGAAAGCTGCCTAAAATTGACCACATTAAATGTCTGGTTAATAACATGAGCTTTGTGATAGGATGGAAAGCCAACACCTGTTGGAAAGAAAAGAATCTAAGCTTTACAATGAGGTATTACTCCAGTAAATCAGATAATGCTAGCCAGAAATACCAGCTTAAATATAGAGACCAGATTTGACCTCTGACACAGCTCTGAAAGCTGCCTAAAATTGGCCACATTAAATGTCTGGTTAATAACAAGAGGCTTGTTATACGATGGAAAGCCAACACTTGTTGGAAAGAAGAGAATCTAAAATTTACAATGAGGTATTACTACAGTAAATCAGGTAATGCTATCATGGAATAGCTTAAATATGAAGACCAGATTTGACCTCTGACCCAGCTCTGAAAGCTGCCTTAAAATTGACCACATTAAATGTCTGGTTAATAACAGGAGGTGTGTGACAGGATCGAAAGGAGAAGAATAGAAGAAAGAATAGAATCTAAGCTTTACAATGAGGTATTACTCCAGTAAATCAGATAATGCTATCATGAAATAGCTTAAATATAGAGACCAGATTTGACCTCTGACTCAGCTCTGAAAGCTGCCTAAAATTGAACACATTAAATGTCTGGTTAATAAAGGGAGGTATGTGATAGGATGGAAGGCCAACACTTGTTGGAAAGAAGAGAATCTAAGCTTTACAATGAGGTATTACTCCAGTAAATCGAATAATGCTAGCTAGAAATACCAGCTTAAATATAGAGACCAGATTTGACCTCTGACCCAGCTCTGAAAGCTGCCTAAAATTGAACACATTAAATGTCTGGTTAATAACAGGAGGTTTGTGATATGATGAAAGCCAACACTTGTTGGAAAGAAGAGAATCTAAACTTTACAATGAGGTATTACTCCAGTAAATCACATAATGCTATCATGAAATAGCTTAAATATAGAGACCAGATTTGACCTCTGACCCAGCTCTGAAAGCTGCCTTAAATTGGTCACATTAAATGTATGGTTAATAACAAGAGGCTTGTTATACGATGGAAAGCCAACACTTGTTGGAAAGAGGAGAATTTAAGCTTTACAATGAGGTATTACTACAGTAAATCAGATAATGCTATCCTGAAATAGCAGCTTAAATATATAGACCAGATTTGACCTCTCAACCAGCTCTGAAAGCTGCCTAAAATTGACCACATTAAATGTCTGGTTAATAACAGGAAGTGTGTGACAGGATCGAAAGGAGAAGAATAGAAGAAAGAATAGAATCTAAGCTTTACAATGAGGTATTACTCCAGTAAATCAGATAATGCTATCCTGGAATAGCTTAAATATAAAGACCAGATTTGACCTCTGACCCAGCTCTGAAAGCTGCCTAAAATTGACCACATTAAATGTCTGGTTAATAACAGGAGGTGTGTGACAGGATGGAAAGCCAACACTTGTTGGAAAGAAGAGAATGTAAACTTTAAACTAGTGAACAACATCTTTCATTTGAAGCAGATTCATTAGAAGTACAGGAGGATATGTAAAAACATAAATACAGGTTTCCTGCTGGCCTTTTCAAAACAGCTGAATGTAACCAGAATTCAACAACGTGCTGCTAGTCACCAGAGGGTTTAACATTACGAGTGTTGATCTCTTTGTATTGCTCTGAATCTAAACTTTACAATGAGGTATTACTTGACTAAATCAGATAATGCTATCCTGAAATAGCAGCTTAAATATAGACACCAGATTTGACCTCTGACCCAGCACTGAAAGCTGCCTAAAATTGGCCACATTAAATGTCTGGTTAATAACAAGAGGTTTGGGATAGGATGGAAAGCCAACACATGTTGGAAAGAATAGAATATAAGCTTTACAATGAGGTATTACTCCAGTAAATCAGATAATGATATCCTGAAATAGCAGCTTAAATATAGAGACCAGATTTGACCTCTGACCTAGCACTGAAAGCTGCCTAAAATTGACCACATTAAATGTCTGGTTAATAACAAGAGGTTAGTGATAGGATGGAAAGCCAACACATGTTGGAAAGAATAGAATCTAAACTTTACAATGAGGTATTACTTGACTAAATCAGATAATTCTATCCTGAAATAGCAGCTTAAATATAGAGACCAGATTTGAACTCTGACCCAGCACTGAAAGCTGCCTAAAATTGACCACAATAAATGTCTGGTTAATAACAACAGGTTTGTGATAGGATGGAAAGCCGACGATTGTTGGAAAGAGGAGAATCTAAGCTTTACAATGAGGTATGAGACAGATAAAGTTTAAGCACTTCCACTTCATTGTTTTCTGTACAGAGATTTCTTACATTTACAAAGTGCACCAATACTGTACAAATAAAAAGAGCAAAGTCTAACAATGTCCTTGTAGACTTGAATACAGGCCTTGAAAATGCAGGCCAGGTGGATGGCTGCAGAAAGTCTAAGAGAGCCAAGCGAGGCCCAGGCCCTCTCCCCGAAAAGACTTTTTGCCCGCACATTAATTAAACAGGAGTTCCTCGGTCGAGGTTCCCGCTCCGCCCCCCTACCGGATGGCTGCTCGATAACTGAGCTCCCGTCCTCGTGGACTGAAAACACATATTTAACAACTAATTAACGGTGGTTTTTGAAAAAGAAGGAAGGTAAAGTGTGTATTTTCCGACACAGCATTAAAAATGAGCCAAGGAACCCGCCGCAAGACTGAGACTGCGAACAGCACAGCGACCGCACTGGAAGCTAGCACTACCGCAGCTAACGAGAAAACAGTTGCTGCTAGCATGATGGCTGAAGTTCTGGCAGAGATGAAAGGAATGAGAAAAGACATGACGGAGCGGTTGGACAAAATTGAAGACTCACTAAAAGGGGTGAAGGAGCAGATACGAGGCTGTGAAAGAAGACTGGACGAGGCCGAGCAAAGAGTGAGTAACACGGAGGATAACGGTGCACGAGCAGACCGGCTGCTGACCTACATGATACGGAAACAACGTTGTTTGGAAGCTCACTGTGAGGACATTGAGAACCGTTCGAGGAGGTCAAATCTGCGGATTTACGGAGTGAAAGAAGGCGCGGAGGGTGGTGAGAATATGCTCGATTTCACAGCAAGATTACTGAAAGTAGCTCTCAAACTACCCGACGACGATGACCTCGCCATCGAGCGCGCGCACAGGTCGCTCGCGGCCAAACCTATAAACACCAATATCTCCAGATCGATTGTGGTGAAATTTCTCCACTTCCAGACGAAGCAACGGATCCTGTACAAAGGCTGGAACACAAAAGAGTTGCAGTTTGAAGGGAGCCGTATCACCTTGGATCATGACTACTCCACCGCACTGCAGTGTAGGCGCAAAGAATATGGAGAGATCAAACGCCAGCTGAAGGAGCGCAACATCAGGTTCAGGTCTTCTTATCCAGCGGTGCTGAGAGTCACTTTGGATGGCGGGGAAAAGAGCTTCAACTCTGCGTGGGAGGCGGCGGACCAATTGAAACATCTGGGCATCACTGCAAAACTGTCAGAGGCTGAACTTATGGAGAAAGAGTTGCACCGGCGGGGGTGGACGGCTCCGCTCCGTCCCGGGGGGGAGCGGCTCACACGCGCATTGGTGAGAGATATTGAATCGCTCTCTAATTGATTAACTGTAGCTGAGGTGCGGAAATGAGAAGAGCATCCGACATAAAGTTAGTTCATGCACAACGGGTAAGTGGGGGCGTGGATCCTGTGACAATTGGACTGTTTTAAACTTTTTTTCGGGGGGGGGGGGGGGGGGGTCACCGATGTTTCACTGTTTTTTGGACAATATTACCAGAACACGTATAACGGATACGGAGTAGTGATGCCATAATCGGCCACGGACAGTTGGGAAAGCGCAAGGCATGAACAGTATTGTTACTAGCCGCCCTCTATTTGAAGTTTACCTAAAGAACAGAGTGTAGTGGTGAATGGAGCTGTGCATTGGCTTTGGCGTTTCCAATTTATCATTTAAAGAAGTAGAAACTACGTGGATACGTTTTTCCATCAATGCATAGTTCTCAATCTATACCAGACGCTATATCCCTTTCAGTCTGGCGTTAATACTGCTGTGTACGGTGGGCCACCCACCCCCCATCCTATTATTATTAATATTGTTGTTTTAAATGGGACCTACTCCCCCCATCTATTTTTATGGTCTGATGCCTTCTAAATCAGGGCTCTTACTGAAACCACCAAAGCATTTGGTAATGAAAGACTGTGTGGTCCGAGGGGGGGACATCCAGGGGGAAACGAACGCAAGGAATTCTTATCAACATCTTAAGAATCTTGTGTTACTGTCTTAACAACAGACAGTTTTAGGCCCAGACATCCAGATGTTCTGGACACTCCTTTTTTCTGTCGCCACCCTGAACAGGCCATGTGTAGTGACTTTGGGTGGCGAGCAGAGTAGGTTCACTGGACAGTGGACCACTACGTTGGAAGTCATTGTATTCCTTTTCGTAGTTAGGTATATAGTTTTGTTCTTTTATTGTTGTTACTTGTTTGATACACTCCATGGGACAAGATGTTTACTATTGGCAGCTGTGGTGCCCCCAGTCATAATGCTCTGTCGTAAAGACCGTGCAAGACACATTATATACTCAGGCCTGCAGATAGCAGTAAAGCCCCATGGCTGGGCATTGACACCAGCAGTCCAAGATGTTAGGCTATAGGGTAGTCACATATAATGTGAAGGGTTTGCACAGCCCCCAAAAAAGAAGGAAAATATTAGATCAGCTTAAACAGATGAATTGTAGTATTGCTTACCTTCAAGAAACGCACTTGTCGGATGCCGAACATGAGAAAATAAATAAATCTTGGGCCTCACAGGTTTACTACTCCTCTCATAAATCTGGTCGCAGAAGGGGTGTAGCAATCTTGATACATCGATCAATACAATTCTGTTTTGACTCTTCATTTAAGGACAAAGAGGGACGTTATGTTTTGATTAATGGTACAATAAACGGAGTCTGGGTGTCAATGTTAAATGTATATGCCCCAAATGACAATAGCCCACAATTTATGAAAAGCATATTTAATTTAGTACTAGACAAAGCGCAGGGCATGTTGCTAATAGCTGGAGATTTCAACTGTGTGCTAAATCCATTTCTAGATAAAAGCACAAATTCAAACATTCAACCAACAACAATGAGTAGAGCCCTTAAAAACTGTTGTGAAGAGTTTGGCTTTCTAGATGTCTGGAGATATAAACACCCGGGAGATCGAGATTATACATTCTTTTCCCACCCTCACTCCACATATTCCAGGATTGATTACTTTTTTGTGCCGAGTAATGAATCATTTAGGGCAATAGATTGTCAAATTCACAATATAACCCTGTCTGATCACGCACCAGTATCAATGGTTTGGGACGTGGGGAGGGTGACCACTTCTGGTAGATGGAGACTAAATACTTCCCTGTTAGGGATGCCTGCATTCCAGGCCACGATAAGGGACGAATTTATCTCATATTTGGAAATTAATGATAAGGAAGATGTGTCCCCAATAATACTCTGGGAAGCGGCTAAGGCGGTGTTACGGGGAAAGATAATTCAATTAGCTTCAACTTTTAAAAAGGTTAGGACAGCTAAACGTCAGGAACTGGAAAAGAAGGTAGGTGACCTTGAAAAACAACATAAAGAAAATACAACTTCTGAGAATTTGAATAAATTGAAAAAGGCCAAACAGGAACTTGATGACCTCCTGACGGAAAAAATTGAAAGAAACTTAAGGTTCTTGAAACAAAAATACTATGAGCACGGGAGCAGAGCCAGTCGCCTACTAGCATCTCAGTTGAGAAAACAATGTAGCCTTACAACAGTTCACAAAATTAAAAGTAACAAATCAGACAAACCATTCCTATATAAACCAAATGAAATTTCAGAAGCCTTTGCTGCATTCTACAAAGACTTATACTCGGACAAAGACAGAGTAAGTGACCCAGCAGTATTTGACAATTACTTAAAATCCATTAAACTACCTACAATAGATCCTACCTCAGCTAAGTTCATTGACAGACCGATAACTAAAGAGGAAATTGAGAAGGCGATTAAAAATCTTAAAAACAACAAAAGTCCTGGTACAGATGGATTCACCAATGAATTTTATAAGAACTACATAGACCTCATCAGCCCAATCTTGGAGAGAGCGTACTCCGATGCTCTTGAGAAAGGAGAGATGCCGTCGGCCTGGAGGGAGGCGATCATCTCCGTTATACCCAAAGAACATAAAGACCCCACAGACTGCGCCTCCTACAGGCCGATTGCACTCTTAAATACAGACTGCAAATTGCTGACGTCTATACTGGCTAAGCGAGTCGAATCGGTCATCACCACTGTAATACACCCGGACCAGACGGGCTTTATAGCCGGCCGGTACTTGCCAGATAACGTTCGCCGACTACTTAATGTTATGGAGCATAGTAATAACTATCCATTCCCCTGCATGGCATTGGCGGTCGACGCTGAAAAGGCATTTGACCGCGTATCCTGGCCGTTTTTGCTTAAAACCTTGGACAGATTCGGATTTGGCCCAAACTTTAATAGATGGATCCAGCTGTTATATGCTGCCCCCCGGAGTATGGTCAGAGTCAATGGACATATATCCCAATCTTTTGATCTAGGTAGAGGGACACGCCAGGGGTGTCCGCTATCGCCACTCCTTTTTGCGTTAAGCATTGAACCACTGGCACAGATGATACGAGAAGACGTAAATATTAATGGAATAGAAATTGGCGACAAAATTCACAAGATCTCGCTATATGCGGATGACATTTTAGTTTATTTATCAGACCCCCTAAATTCAGTTCCAAAGCTGATGGACTGCTTTGCCAAATTTGGAGCCCTCTCAGGATATAAAGTCAATGTTAATAAAACCGAAGCCTTGGCCCTGAACTCGCTTGTCACACACCAGATGAAAGCAGCATTTTCATTCAAATGGCCAAAGGATGGTATTTCCTATCTGGGAACCACTATAACACAAAACTTGGATAAGTTATATAGGGCAAACTACAATAAATTAATTGACAAGATATCCGTTGATCTTAACAGATGGGCTGTGCTGCCCCTCACTATCTCAGGCAGAATAGAGAGTATTAGGATGAATGTGCTTCCTAGGTTGTTGTTTCTTTTTCAGACGCTGCCCCTCGCACCACCAAAAAACATGTTCACAATTTTAGACCGCCTCATCTCCAGATTTATCTGGCAGGGAAGGCACCCTCGGGTAAGATACAAAACTCTGCAGTTATCTAAACAACATGGAGGGTGGGGACTCCCTCACCTTAGACATTATTAGTTGGCCTGCCAGCTAAGGGCTTTGATAATTTGGATTTCAGATAAGACGGACACAAGGTGGTTGGAAATTGAGAAGTCACTCTGCACTCTAACACCTTTATCTAAGGTTCCATTCACTGAAAATAAATCCCTAGAAGAGACTCTGGGTAGATGGTCAAAAACTACTCTGGCAGCATGGAGAGAGGTGCAGAAGAATTTTGGCCTCCCTTGTGATATGTCAGTCTTGTCGGGCGTGGCTCATTTAAAGGGTTTTATACCTCTAAAATTAGATGCAGGATACAAAAGATGGGGACATCTAAACCTTAACTACATCCACCAACTCATTGAGGATCAGGAATTGAAGACATTTGAACAGTTGATGAATGAATTCGGCCTGCCAAGATCGGATTTCTATAGGTATCTTCAGATAAGAAGTTATTTGTTTAAG
This sequence comes from Seriola aureovittata, assembly GCF_021018895.1. Lineage (NCBI taxonomy): Eukaryota > Metazoa > Chordata > Actinopteri > Carangiformes > Carangidae > Seriola > Seriola aureovittata. The sequence continues at coordinate 211,127 of NC_079385.1, read as the reverse complement.
CACCCAGACTGGAACCGCATAAAAAAATCGGACTCACCTATTGAGCAATACCTGACAAAAATTCAAAATGGAAAGTACATAGGGAGACCAATATCTAATTTATACCAAATACTATCTGCCATGAAACAAGAAAACACCCTACACATCAAACAAAAATGGGAAGCAGAGCTCGAAACAGAAATAAGGGAGGAGGTTTGGGATAATATTGCATCAGAAATGCACAAAGTCACTAACGCAAACCTATGGAGAGAGTTCCAGTGGAAAATAGTCCATAGATTCTTCAGAAGCCCTCGAATCTTGGCCAAAATAGACCCCAATCGAACAAGTGAATGTTGGAGAGAGTGTGGGGAGGTGTCTGCAGACCACACACATATATTTTGGAAATGCCCCCTATTGGACAACTTTTGGTGTGAGATATTAGACTTATTGGACAAAGTATTTGTTTTTTCTCTACCCAGGGACCCACTACTGACCATCCTTGGGGTCATCCCTGAAGCAGGGTTGAGTAGGAAAAAGATATACCTGCTGCATATATTGTTTGCAGCAGCCAAGAAGGCAATAACCCTGAACTGGCTTAAAAAAGACCCTCCAACATTACTCACATTTCAGACAGTAGTTAAAAGAATTTTTACAATGGAAAAGATAACATATATGTTGAGATTACAAAATGCACAATTTACAGACCGATGGGCGCCTTGGTTGGAAGTGGTGGGGGACGATTGGTGATGAGCAAGTGTGGGGGGAAAAAAAGAAAAGGAAAAACCTATATCTTATCAATTTGCATGTCAGGTGATTCGCTGGAGATTAGATGGGAATCCGCGGCTGCTGTTGTCCTATGTTAACTTTGGTGTGTATACTATCTTTTATAGCCCGTCGGGCTTGTTCACTTAATTGTGGTCTTTTTGTTTGTTTTTTGTTTGTCTTTTATTGGGTAACCAAACAGATTCTAAACACGAACTGGCTGTTTGTAGAAAAGAATGGCTTATTTTACATCTTGTTGTTTTTATTCACTACTGCTATTGTTTCCTTTTCTTTTTTAAAAACAAAATATAAAAGGGAAAAAGAGATTGTGTAACATCTGAAACGTGTGATATGTATGAAAATGTTGCTCAATAAACATAAAGTTGAAAAAAAAAAACAGGAGTTCCTCATTGACCTCAATGTTCCTGGTTGCGAGGAAAAGAATAACTTCTTTTTCCTCCCCATCTGTGTCCACAGCATAGAACCTGGGCCTTAGGTTGGCTTGTGCTTTTGCGTGGTTGATAAATCTGCCAACAGTCTGCTTTTCGGGGTGGCACTCACAAAAAGATGAATGTGCATCAATGCACATGGGCTGCCCTTTTTGATTTGTATAAAAGAACATATGTCCAGTCTCCTCCTCACTGGTGTTCTTGTGTATGTGATGGCCCTCTTTGGCTGTGATCACCCTCCCATGGTAATCACAGACCACCTCACCAGTCTGAAATCTGCGGGTGGCAACGACACCCTTGCCTTTCCCTTTGACATCGGTGACCAGTAGTCCTCTCCACCTCTGAGAACTGGTCATTTTCTGGATGTGTCTAGAATCCATGACCATGTCCACAGATCCTGAGGGCTTCCACTCCTTTATGATATTGGCAGAGATGGGGAGGTTTTTCTTCCATCCCCGCTTAGCAATCCAGGTGCTGACCCGGTTTTCTGTTGGGAGACGTCGGCAGAAGTATGCTGTCGAGAAAAAATTAAAAGGTTTTGTTAGTTAAGAAAAATATAGTTGACAACTTTGAATCATGTACATAGCATTGATACTTGAAAACATTTTTATTAAACATTGAGAAAATACTTACAGAGAACATGCTGCACGCGCAGTTTCATCTGTGCCTTCAGCCAACGCTCGTACAACTGCCGCTGACAGTCGGGTGACACCTTTCTGCGCTCAGTCTTGTCTGGCACGTCCCCGTCCAGTGTCACCGGGTGCGTTTCCAGCAGTTTGTCAAATGCTGCTTGGACATCCATCTGCACATTTGTAGTACAGGCAGGCTTGTCGGCAGCATTGCGAGCAGCGCCACGGGTACCATGACTGGGACCCTCATCTGCAGACTCAACACTACATAAGAGAAGAAGGAGAAGGAGAAGAAAAGTATTAGATAAGTGTTCAGTGTGCCTACATATAAATGATGGTGGGTTTGATTATGTTTACAAATTGTTGATTGTATTAATTGTTGACAAATATAAGACATCTTTACCTTGAGTCACCAGCGAGCTTAGCCAGCAGCTGACTGGCCCTCACAATGGTCTCGGGCTGCTTCATGCGGTAATGTTTTTCCGCCGTCGCAGTGGAATGAGTGAGGTAGTCGGCCACCAGAGACTTCTCTGTGTCAGTCATCGTCCCGGTGGCCGTCTCGAAGACTCTGCGTGCCACTCGGCTGGTCACTGGCTTGAGTTTGTATCTAAAGTGAAAGTTTAAACAGATATTAATATGACATTAATTGACACATCACACCAGAGAGCTGAGACGGTTATTTATAGAAGTACATTTGGGAGGGGAAATGAATCATGATGGTTAGCTTACTTTGAGTGCAGCCGGTCAAGGTCATTGGAGGCATTATAGATCGGCCTCCCCGTGGTGGAGATGAAGAACCGTTCCTCCTCGTCATCTGAGTCATCCCGCTTGCGCTTCTTAGAGTTGAGGAGTTGTGGCCGCACTCGTGTGAAGTACATATCAAACCACTGTTGGCAGAGGAAACATAGAAATAAAGATTAATTTCTGCTTTTGAACAGGTTCTGACAGATTCTCAGAGGAAATCTGATGAACTTACACACTCCTCCTCCTGTGACAGGGCAAACGCGGGAACTTGCCGTGCTGCGGTCTTGTGCTCCTTCACACCAATAATGGCGTTGCCTGACCTGTCTGTCTGACGGACTATCCACTCTTGCACCTGCACAAAACAAGGATATCACATTGATTAGTATGGGGAATGGCAAAAATGTCAGGTGAAATTTTCTAACAATGCAGACAAAAAGAGCATAAGAATACTCACAGTCATGTGCTCCACCACGCCTGGTTGTTGGAGGTGCCTCAGGATGACCACTGCCTGGAGATAGTACACCACGAAGCTGCACTCGGTCAACTCCAGGGTTGCACTTTTGTCCACGGAGACCTTCGCAATAACTGCCATCAAGTCCTTCCTGGCAGCCCTCAGCACAGCCAAGCAGTCATATGGTGTCAGCTGATGTTGCTCCGTCAACATGCTATGCCTATGAGAAAACAGATCAAATGTTATTAACAAATCATGACATTACATGCCACATTGCTCACATATCTATACTGTAATCCAGTTAGGTGGGTGAGAACAATTAAACTTACCTCTTTTGGGTGATCTCTTTGCTCGCTTGCTTGGAGCAGCATTTCTGCAGAGACCCAAGGAACTCAATGAAGTGCCTGCAGTCCTCATAGAGTGCCCGATCCTCATGCCTCAGGTTGCTGTTGACCGTGCGGTACACCAGGAATCTGTCGGTCAAAGTACAAGTATTTAAGTATATGTATTTAAGCCCAATTATGTTTATTGTCTACACAAGTGTTGACATTATATGAAAAGAAACACCAAATGCACCAACCTTTTCAAGCTCTTCAGGTAGTTCTGCTGAGTTTGCTTTGTCAGCGTTGCCTCAGAGAGCTCACGAAGGTACTGGCGGATCTTTTCACTGTTCCTGACGAACTCCAGGGATGGGGCCTGTGGGTCCACGTAGTACAGGAATCGAGCAACGTTGTCAACCTGAAAAAAAATGTTAAAGCATGTTAAATTACATGACAGCTATTTAAAAAAAATGTATGAAAAACTGAATTCATGAAAAGAAAGACCCTGGTGAGGATCAAATATTAATTTAACTTATACCATCTACAAAAGTGACTGCAATACAGGGGAGGAGGAATGTTACCAAAGGTACAGGCTGTGCATATCTTTCTGGCTGAAAGCCAGCACATGGTTTCCCAAATCATGTTGTAAATCGATTTAAACAAAAAGGCAAAAATGAACCCTAACCCTAACCCAGAAGTTTTTAATAAACACAGAGTGTTTTTTGGTAGTCCTCACCTCCTGTTTGAAATTTTCATTCTGGAGGTTTTTCTCCAGGTAGTTGGCAAAGCCCTTCAGCAATGGATGGTCCAGGGAGTGCTTCCCATAGAGGCCCTTCTCTGCCATCAGCTTCCTGGCCGCCTTCTTCCACTGCACATCTGGGTTACTGCAATGTGGGAAAAGTGTTATAATTGTTATAGTAGTGAATTGTTGTTACATACTGAATATTTGTGATTCATGTGACTCACAATCAAAAACAAACATCGTCAGTGAAGTTGTGAAACTGAGATTCTCACCATTGAAAGTACTCGCCACTGCTGACAGAGGCAATGTCAGACTCGCTCTCACCAGTCTCAGTGGCCGCACTCTCGGGTGGCTGTGCCGTCGCTGCCGTAACGTTGGCATTGGGCAGTGGTGGAGGGACACCAACCACCGCCATGTGCCGACGCTGCAGCTCCTCAATCAGCCTTTCAATTAAAAAAAAAAAAACGAATTTAGACAATGTTATTCAATACAATTTAAAAAATGTAATACATTTCAGAGAGTAAACAAGAAGTAGGCCGTGGTTGAAGACCCTGCCAGACACCAGAAGCTCATGGACATCCCTCTTTGCCTTCAACACCTCTGCTTCCATGGCTTCTGGTGTGGTGGTCTTCATGCAGACCCTGCGCAGATGCACAGGAAGGCATTCCTGGGGTTTCACGCACACAGGGCACAGCAGGAAGTGCCTGTTGGCTTTACTATAAATAGAAAAAGACATTCTTCAATTAATTTAAAGCTTTACTCAGGGAGAAGTTTGGTCAGCCATCAGAAAATATGCTTTAAATCTCAGCTTGGGTTAGTGGCCTAATGATTTCATTATCACTCAAATAGGGTCGTTAACAAGTCATTAAGCAAAACAAAAGATGTGATCAGCCATGTTTCCAATGTGCGATAAACTACACCCACTGTTATTCTCTGTCTTGTTTACTACTATGAAACACATATGTCTATTTTAGCTTGATTATAAAAGGATGTTTTACTACATTCTGTTAGAAAAGGACTGTATGAGCTTGACTGTACATACAAACTAACCTCTTGATTTGGTCCCTAAGTCTGGGAACCATCAGCAAATATACCTACATACCTTTGAATGTTAAAACTTCTATAATGTAATACATGACTTTTACTACATTGAGCAACTACATTGCGAACCATGAAATTGATCTTGACTTACCGCTGGGCTGCCATTTTCAGGAACGAAAAGAAAACTGTCGAGTAGAACAGGAAAAAACAGGAGAAATCCTCAGTGAAGACGTGACACTCTTGTTGACCAGTCTCAGAAGACAGTAACTGGACATCTGGCCGCCCCACATTATATGTCCATCTGAAAGTTGAATGTTGGAAAGAGGAGAATGTAAACTTTAAACTAGTGAACAGCATGTTTCATTTGAAGCAGGTTCAGTAGAAATACAGGAGGATATGTAAAAACATAAATACAGGTTTCCTACTGGCCTTTTCAAAACAGCTGAATGTAACCAGAATTCAACAACGTGCTGCTAGTCACCAGAGGGTTTAACATTACGAGTGTTGATCTCTTTGTATTGCTCTGAATATGAGCTTTACAATGAGGTATTACTCCAGTAAATCAGATAATGCTAGCTAAAAATAGCAGCTTAAATATAGAGACCAGATTTGACCTCTGTCCCAGCTCTGAAAGCTGCCTAAAATTGACCACATTAAATGTCTCGTTAATAACAGGAGGTGTGAAACAGGATGGAAAGCCAACACTTGTTGGAAAGAAGAGGATCTAAGCTTTACAATGAGGTATTACTCCAGTAAATCAGATAATGCTAGCCAGAAATACCAGCTTAAATATAGAGACCAGATTTGACCTCTGACCCAGCACTGAAAGCTGCCTAAAATTGAACACATTAAATGTCTGGTTAATAACCGGAGGTGTGTGATAGGATGGAAAGCCAACACTTGTTGGAAAGAAGAGAATCTAAGCTTTACAATGAGGTATTACTCCAGTAAATCAGATAATGCTATCCTGAAATAGCTTAAATATAGAGACCAGATTTGACCTCTGACCCAGCTCTGAAAGCTGCTTAAAATTGAACACATTAAATGTCTGGTTAATAACAGGAGGTTATTAGGTTTGGATGGAAAGCCAACACTTGTTGGAAAGAAAGAATCTAAGCTTTACAATGAGGTATTACTCCAGTAAATCAGATAATGCTAGCCAGAAATACCAGCTTAAATATAGAGACCAGATTTGACCTCTGACCCAGCACTGAAAGCTGCCTAAAATTGAACACATTAAATGTCTGGTTAATAACAAGAGGTTTGTGATAGGATGGAAAGCCAACACATGTTGGAAAGAATAGAATCTAAACTTTACAATGAGGTGTTACTTGACTAAATCAGATAATGCTATCATGAAATAGCAGCTTAAGAGACCAGATTTGACCTCTGATCCAACTCTGAAAAATGCCTAAAATTGACCAAATTAAATGTGTGGTTAATAACAGGAGGTTTGTGATAAAATGGAAAGCCAACACGTGTTGGAAAGAATAGAATATAAGCTTCACAATGAGGTATTACTCCAATAAATCAGATGATGCTATCCTGAAATAGCAGATTAAATATAGAGAACAAATTTGAAAATTGCCTAAAATTGACCAAATTAAATTTCTGGTTTATAATAAGAGGTGTGTGATAGGATGGCAAAACAACACTTGTTGGAAAGAATAGAATCTAAACTTTACAATGAGGTATTACTTGACTAAATCAGATAATGCTATCCTGAAATAGCAGCTTAAATATAGAGACCAGATTTGACCTGCTGTTGTTGTTGTTGTGCTGTTTTCAACAAACTGTCGTTAAAAACACTGGTTGTAAATTGCTCTACACCAGTTTTATTTCTTTACAGAAGCAGAATCAAAGAGAGACTTTTGAACAATGTCATTAAAACAGAACACGAATCATATAATTAAAGCAGAACGCAAAAACTTCAAATACAAATCTTTTTTCATATTTTACATTCAACAGGATAAAATATCAATACTTTTATAAACAATTTTTTTAACAATTTACAATACAATTATTTAAAATGAACTATTTACAAAACATTTTACATTATCATCATTATTGAGGGTTCGGGTTATATAGAAAACTTTATCCTCATTTCCTCCAGCCATTGGTCTTTTGGCTGTGATTCAGTAACTGGACAATACACCCTGCCACGCCACTGACTGTGTCCAGTCTCAGCAGTGCGGAACTGCCCACACTTCTTGCAAGTGTTTGCCTGGACAGTTCGTCTATACGGCCTCTTTAGGGTGCCCCACTTTCCTCTGTGGCAGGTGAACTGGGATGTGGGTTGGTGCCCTGACCAGCTGCCCCAGAAAGGACTAACTGAACCACTCCAGCTGGTGTGACAACCTGAGGTGCAAGAAATGGTCCTGGTGCTGAGGGTGTAGCAAGATACTGCCTCATCACCGGTCCCCTTGGAAAGATGGGATGTGGGCACTGACTAACTGCTGCCTCCCTCTGTTGTGCCTGCTGTACTCGTTGGCAGCCGGTACAGATGTTCCTCCCTTGCCTGCATGGGTTCATCCGGGAGCACTCTTGCCTCCTGAAGAAGCTGTGCAGACACAGGGAGGGCTGGAGGCAATGCAGTACCCTGGAGCAGCACAGCGAGCCCCTCCCTCTTGTTCTTGCTGTTGTGCCACTGGATGAGGGTGTTTTGATTGACTTCAAACAATTGAATGTCTGTCCCTGCATTACCATTATCTTCATCTTCAGCTTGAATATCAACTCCAGCTACAGAAGATGAAGTACAGGGCAGAGTGCTGGAAGCCAGGGTGGATGTGCCAGGAGCCAGGGTGGATGTGCCAGGAGCCAGGGTGGATAGACCAGGAGCTGTGGAGGAGACGCTGCAGGCCACCTCAGAAAGATAGCCATATGGCCACCTTGAGTTAGAGAGGCTTGAACATGAGGGACCTCCAGCACTGTGGGATCATCTGAGATATCAGAGAATCCCTCATCTTCCTTTGTTTTGTCCTCCACATCATGCTGCTCGATGAGCTGAGCCGTCTCCTCTGAATCAGGGTGCATATCCTGCAGCGCCTGACCAGTCTGCCGGAACAGATACTGCACCCCGATGAGCTCTCCTGAAACAATATGCATAAAGTGATTCATTTACAAATGTTTATAAAATGAATAAAGGATTTTAAAACTGTGTTACATTACCAATGAGTTCACAAGTGCTTACCAGTGTAACAGGAGGGCAGGCAGAACTGTGGTGCCACCTTCCTGCCAAACAGCTTCTGGTCATTTTCGTTCACGCAGTGAAGCAGGTCACCAGAATAGCTGCGTAGAGCAGATGTTCCAGAGGATAGGGCTGCAGCACCACGGTCCTGGTTCCACCTGTGCAGTCCTTCCAACAGGTAAATCTGGAAATTCACACTGTTGGCACCAGTCCCTGGAAATACATTATTAAAAATGTAATCATGAATTATTCTTGGATTACACAACACAAAACATGAACAAAGATGTCTAACAGACACAAACCTGGTATGAAGTGGTTTAAGTGCAGGTGAAAAGACTCCAGGGATGTAGAGCCTCTGGCACATCTCTAGATGGGAAGGTGCACTCCTCCCTTTGTGAGCTCCCCTGTCTTGGTGTAGAGGGTAACACCTGGAAGATCCTGGGGAAGCATCTTGAGGTCTTGTTACCTTTTACATGTCAAAGATCTTATGGTTGTCATATTCTCTGTGTATAATAGTGACCTGCTTTGTTGGTCACACATTGATCCATAAACATCTGCTGTTAACTGCCCCATTAGTGCCTGTACAACTTCTCAAAACCAGGTCCCACTGAGATTTGAACGGATCGTTGGATTCAGAGTCCAGAGTGCTAACCATTACACCATGGAACCACAACTTTATCAGACTATAGTGGGAGACTTCGACACACAAACCACCAAGATTATGCATCGCAATTAGTATCAACCTTGTGACACATTTGTGTTCACACTGCTGAAGCTATGTGGCAAACACCTTCGAACTTGGTCTGTTCTCAGATCTTAACTACATCCACAATGTGTCTTGGGTGTGTTTACACTTGTACTTTTAGCTGTCCAATTGGGCTTAGATAATGAGACATTGTCATATGGATATCTTAAACAACAGGTCAGTATATTTTCCAAGTTTATCTATATTGCAACTCTAAGTTAGGTTCCACCGAGATTTGAACTCGGATCACTGGAGTCAAAGTCCAGAGTGCTAACCATTACACCATGGAACCACTAAAATGCACTGGGAATATCTCACGAGCACTCAGGGGCAGCAATAAAACCTTGCCCAGGAGAGGGATGTCAGGGCTGCTTTTAGCTGCTCGCCACACAAAGAAGAGATCATACCGAAGTTCAGTAAATACGGATAAAATGCTTATAGACTTGCTCTATAAGTGACAACCAGCAACAAAGTGCACATGGCTGACATGTTGAGGCAAAGTAGTGTCAAAGAGAGCTCATAGAGTCAGGATGGCCGAGCGGTCTAAGGCGCTGCGTTCAGGTCGCAGTCTCCTCTGGAGGCGTGGGTTCGAATCCCACTTCTGACATGAACATTATAACAGGAACTGTACTGAACTGTAACATTGTAGACATGATGTCCAAAACAGTTGAGCTCCCGAGTTTTCCTCATACACGGATCACCAGTTTACGCGTTTCCAGACGTAGTACTTAGGGATTTCATCTCCTAATCCGCCAGTGCGACAGAGTGAAGACAGGTGTTCCTTGCCCAGTTCGCTAAGGATGTGCCATGAGCACTTGGGGTGTCTGTGCCTAGCAGCGCGTAGAGCACTTGGAAATAGGGTGGGATTGTGCACGGTTTGGCTGTTTAGACATTTCAAGATGTAGTCATTTAGGGCTTTCATTTCTTAATCTGGCAGCGAAGTCAAGTGAACCCTGCCCAGTTTGCTGAAGATGTGCAATGAGCACTTTTGTGCGTAGCAGCACCTGGCACACCTGGAAATGGGCTGGGATCAGATAGAAAACTTTTTCATAACCCACATTCCACATGGGCATGTTACAGCTTGTGATAATCATGGCCAATCACATTCACTAGATTCATCCCCTTCAAACAAAGGACTCTTCACGTCATTACACATGGACAGTTTGGGAATCCTGTGGAGAGATCTTTTCAGGGGAAACATCTCGAGGTCTTTTCACCTTTTAGATGTCAACGATCTTATGATAGCATTATTCTCCACGTATAATAGTTACCTGCTTTATCGGTCATATGTTCATCCATTACCATCTGCTGTTAACTGCCCCTTTAGTGCCTGTTAAACTTCCCAAAACCAGGTCCCACCGAGATTTGAACTCGGATCGCTGGATTCAGAGTCCAGAGTGCTAACCATTACACCATGGAACCACGACTGTATCAGACTATAGTGGGAGACTTCGACACATGAACCACCAAGATTATGCATTGCAATTAGTATCAATCTTGTGGCGAGTTTGTGACATTATTGCTGAAAGTAATGGAACAAATGAAACGCAAAAATCCAGGAGTTACAGATAAAAGATTTAACAGGCATTCAGAGTGTTGGGATTAAAGCCTGTGGCAGTTCAGTAAATACGGATAAAATGCTTATAGACTTGCTCTGCAAGTGACAACCAGCAACAAAGTGAACATGACTGACATGTTGTCGGAAAGTAGTGTCAACAAGAGCTGATATAGTCAGGATGGCCGAGCGGTCTAAGGCGCTGCGTTCAGGTTGCAGTCTCCTCTGGAGGCGTGGGTTTAAATCCCACTTCTGACATGAACATTTTAACTGGAGCAGCATCTTTCTTTCATTCAATCAGAATACCTCAGAGTGACCCAGGGGCAGGAATAAAACCTTGCTGGGGAAATGATATATTACTTACAGGCACAGAGGCACACACTGCAGTGGGATTCTGGACAGGGACTGAAGCTTGAACTGTCTCAGGGGCTGGAGCCTGTAAGAGAATAACATTTGTTAAAATTAAATCACAATTTACAACATAATCAAACCTTAAATGATTATTTCATACAGCCAATATTTTTGAAATAACAATTTGAAGGGGTACCTCTCTGGGTGCTGGGCAGTGTATACCGGTTCTTTAAAGCGCTGTCTTTTTTTCGACCGAGGAAGGGGTGAGAAGGGGTGGCTCAACAGCCTGTCCCCATAAAGTCTCCCAAAAGCGATTTTAATATCATAATTCATAACTTTTCGAGGCGATTCTGATGGGATAAAAAATTTTGTATGGAAAAACTTGTTGGGGAACGTTATGGATTATGCAGTCTATGCATACGGCGTGTCCACAACTCGCCTAATCGAGCTATGAACTCAAAAATGATTTCGAGTTCTGTCGGCATTGGGCATTTGTAGCACACACAGCAAATTTCAAGTCCCTCGGACCATTTTACCTAGGTTCAGCGTATTTCTGGGCAGTCCGAACTGGAGCTGACACACTTGGGGAACCTTCATAATTCATATGAAGCGGCGAGCGCACGTACATGAAATGGGCGTCCACGCGTGCGGTGTGATGCCCCGAGTCTAAGGAGACTGTCCGTGTGCATGTCGGACGCTCCTGTGAATTTTTATGAATTTATTTCAATTTTTGGGATTGTCGCGAGCTCGCGAACACCATCCGTGCTGAAAATTGAACCAGGAATGGAAGGCTGAAAAACCATACCATTTAACCCTTACATTTACAAAGTGTACCAATGCTGTACAAATAAAAAGAGCAAAGTCTAACAATGTCCTTGTAGACTTGAATACAGGCCTTGAAAATGCAGGTGGATGGCTGCAGAAAGTCTAAGAGAGCCAAGCGAGGCCCAAGCCCTCTCCCCGAAAAGACTTTTTGCCCGCACATTAATTAAACAGGAGTTCCTCATTGACCTCAATGTTCCTGGTTGCGAGGAAAAGAATAACTTCTTTTTCCTCCCCATCTGTGTCCACAGCATAGAACCTGGGCCTTAGGTTGGCTTCTGCTTTTGCGTGGTTGATAAACCTGCCAACAGTCTGCTTTTCGGGGTGGCACTCACAAAAAGATGAATGTGCATCAATGCACATGGGCTGCCCTTTTTGATTTGTATAAAAGAACATATGTCCAGTCTCCTCCTCACTGGTGTTCTTGTGTATGTGATGGCCCTCTTTGGCTGTGATCACCCTCCCATGGTAATCACAGACCACCTCACCAGTCTGAAATCTGCGGGTGGCAACGACACCCTTGCCTTTCCCTTTGACATCGGTGACCAGTAGTCCTCTCCACCTCTGAGAACTGGTCATTTTCTGGATGTGTCTAGAATCCATGACCATGTCAAATAAGGATCTACCTGTTGCCCCAGCTCATTCTGCCGTGTTTGATCAGTTTGAGCTGGTTTCCTTTTCTTCTCTCTGTGACGTTGTGAAATCTCTGAAACCTACAAATTGCCCAGTGGATATTGTCCCGGCCAAATTGTTGAAAATGGTTTTTAATACTGTGGGGCCCAGTCTCATGGTTTTAATTAATTCCTGCCTTGGTTTAGGAACTGTCCCAGCTGCCTTTAAACATGCTGTGGTCAGGCCCCTTCTTAAAAAGCCTAATCTTGACCCCTCAGTTTTATCAAACTTTAGACCTGTTTCCAATCTGCCCTTTCTTTCTAAGGTTTTAGAAAAAGTTGTTTTTATACAATTAAAGTCCTTTCTTGAGGATAATTCTGTTCTCGAGAAGTTTCAATCTGGGTTTAGGGCTCGGCACAGCACCGAGTCTGCACTGTTAAAGGTGCACAACGACATTGCTCTGTCTGTGGATGCCAAGTGCCCTGCTGTCTTGGTGCTGCTTGATCTCACAGCAGCATTTGACACGGTGGACCATGCAGTCCTCCTGTCACGTCTTAGTAACTATGTTGGCATCCACGGCACTGCATTGAAGTGGTTTTCGTCTTACTTGTCCAGTAGAACCTTCTCTGTTATGGTTGGTGACCTTTCCTCTTCCAGCACTCCCCTCTGTTCTGGAGTCCCACAAGGATCTATTATTGGCCCTTTACTCTTCTCATTGTACATGCTACCACTTGGGTCAATTATAGCCAGGCACAACCTTTCGTTTCACTTTTATGCAGACGATATACAAATCTACCTGCCAGTGAAGCCTAATAGTAACAGTGCTCAATGTTCTCTGTTTGATTGTATTGCTGACATTAAGCAGTGGTTGGCACAAAATTTTCTTCATCTAAATGATGATAAAACTGAATGTATTGTGTTTGGGGATACTGTGACGGCTGGCTTTGGCACCCTGTCTTCAAAGCTCAGTCCAACGGTCAGAAATCTGGGAGTGACCTTTGACAGTCATCTGAGGTTTGACAAACAAATTAACAATGTTGTCAGGACTAGCTTTTTCCAGTTGCGTCTCCTGGCCAAAGTTAAAATGTTTTTAAGCCGTCACGACCTTGAGAAAGCCATCCATGCACTAATAAGCTCAAGGTTAGACTACTGCAATGCGCTTTATGTCGGTGTCTCCCAGTCTTCTCTCGGTCGCCTTCAACTTGTGCAAAACGCTGCCGCCCGTCTTTTAACCAACACTAACAGACGGGTGCACATCACTCCTGTTCTTAACTCTCTTCACTGGCTGCCTGTCTGTTATAGAATCGATTTTAAACTTTTATTGTTTGTTTTTAAAGTTCTCAACGGCCTTGCCCCATCGTATATATCTGATCTTTTAACTGTCCGAAATCCTGGTAGACCTCTGAGGTCAACAATTCAACTTTTGCTGGAAGTGCCCAGATCCAAATACAAACACTGGGGTGACCGAGCCTTTTCTGTTGCTGCCCCTAGGCTCTGGAATAAGCTCCCCACCGAGCTCCGTCTTATTCCTGACCTGGGCCGCTTCAAAGCTAGCTTAAAAACCCACCTATTTAGGATGGCCTTCAATACCTAGTAGTATGACGACACTTTTTACAATCTTTTCTTAATCAATTTTGTTGTATTTTATTGCTCTTATTGTTCTTTTATTACTATTTTTTATTTTTTTTTTTTTTTTTTTTTTTTTTTTTTTTTTTTTTTTTTTTTAAATTGTTTTCCATTTATTTATCTCTGCACTTATTATCTGTTGTAAAGCACTTTGGTACACCGAAAGGATTGTTGTAAAGGGCTTTATAAATAAAGTACATTTACATTTACATTTACATGTCCACAGATCCTGAGGGCTTCCACTCCTTTATGATATTGGCAGAGATGGGGAGGTTTTTCTTCCATCCCCGCTTAGCAATCCAGGTGCTGACCCGGTTTTCTGTTGGGAGACGTCGGCAGAAGTATGCTGTCGAGAAAAAATTAAAAGGTTTTGTTAGTTAAGAAAAATATAGTTGACAACTTTGAATCATGTACATAGCATTGATATTTGAAAAATGTTTTATTAAACATTGAGAAAATACTTACAGAGAACATGCTGCACGCGCAGTTTCATCTGTGCCTTCAGCCAACGCTCGTACAACTGCCGCTGACAGTCGGGTGACACCTTTCTGCGCTCAGTCTTGTCTGGCACGTCCCCGTCCAGTGTCACCGGGTGCGTTTCCAGCAGTTTGTCAAATGCTGCTTGGACATCCATCTGCACATTTGTAGTACAGGCAGGCTTGTCGGCAGCATTGCGAGCAGCGCCACGGGTACCATGACTGGGACCCTCATCCGCAGACTCAACACTACATAAGAGAAGAAGGAGAAGAAAAGTATTAGATAAGTGTTCAGTGTGCCTACATATAAATGATGGTGGGTTTGATTATGTTTACAAATTGTTGATTGTATTAATTGTTGACAAATATAAGACATCTTTACCTTGAGTCACCAGCGAGCTTAGCCAGCAGCTGACTGGCCCTCACAATGGTCTCGGGCTGCTTCATGCGGTAATGTTTTTCCGCCGTCGCAGTGGAATGAGTGAGGTAGTCGGCCACCAGAGACTTCTCTGTGTCAGTCATCGTCCCGGTGGCCGTCTCGAAGACTCTGCGTGCCACTCGGCTGGTCACTGGCTTGAGTTTGTATCTAAAGTGAAAGTTTAAACAGATATTAATATGACATTAATTGACACATCACACCAGAGAGCTGAGACGGTTATTTATAGAAGTACATTTGGGAGGGGAAATGAATCATGATGGTTAGCTTACTTTGAGTGCAGCCGGTCAAGGTCATTGGAGGCATTATAGATCGGCCTCCCCGTGGTGGAGATGAAGAACCGTTCCTCCTCGTCATCTGAGTCATCCCGCTTGCGCTTCTTAGAGTTGAGGAGTTGTGGCCGCACTCGTGTGAAGTACATATCAAACCACTGTTGGCAGAGGAAACATAGAAATAAAGATTAATTTCTGCTTTTGAACAGGTTCTGACAGATTCTCAGAGGAAATCTGATGAACTTACACACTCCTCCTCCTGTGACAGGGCAAACGCGGCAACTTGCCGTGCTGCGGTCTTGTGCTCCTTCACACCAATAATGGCGTTGCCTGACCTGTCTGTCTGACGGACTATCCACTCTTGCACCTGCACAAAACAAGGATATCACATTGATTAGTATGGGGAATGACAAAAATGTCAGGTGAAATTTTCTAACAATGCAGACAAAAAGAGCATAAGAATACTCACAGTCATGTGCTCCACCACGCCTGGTTGTTGGAGGTGCCTCAGGATGACCACTGCCTGGAGATAGTACACCACGAAGCTGCACTCGGTCAACTCCAGGGTTGCACTTTTGTCCACGGAGACCTTCGCAATAACTGCCATCAAGTCCTTCCTGGCAGCCCTCAGCACAGCCAAGCAGTCATATGGTGTCAGCTGATGTTGCTCCGTCAACATGCTATGCCTATGAGAAAACAGATCAAATGTTATTAACAAATCATGACATTACATGCCACATTGCTCACATATCTATACTGTAATCCAGTTAGGTGGGTGAGAACAATTAAACTTACCTCTTTTGGGTGATCTCTTTGCTCGCTTGCTTGGAGCAGCATTTCTGCAGAGACCCAAGGAACTCAATGAAGTGCCTGCAGTCCTCATAGAGTGCCCGATCCTCGTGCCTCAGGTTGCTGTTGACCGTGCGGTACACCAGGAATCTGTCGGTCAAAGTACAAGTATTTAAGTATATGTATTTAAGCCCAATTACGTTTATTGTCTACACAAGTGTTGACATTATATGAAAAGAAACACCAAATGCACCAACCTTTTCAAGCTCTTCAGGTAGTTCTGCTGAGTTTGCTTTGTCAGCGTTGACTCAGAGAGCTCACGAAGGTACTGGCGGATCTTTTCACTGTTCCTGACGAACTCCAGGGATGGGGCCTGTGGGTCCACGTAGTACAGGAATCGAGCAACGTTGTCAACCTGAAAAAAAATGTTAAAGCATGTTAAATTACATGACAGCTATTTAAAAAAAAATGTATGAAAAACTGAATTCATGAAAAGAAAGACCCTGGTGAGGATCAAATATTAATTTAACTTATACCATCTACAAAAGTGACTGCAATACAGGGGAGGAGGAATGTTACCAAAGGTACAGGCTGTGCATATCTTTCTGGCTGAAAGCCAGCACATGTTTTCCCAAATCATGTTGTAAATCGATTTAAACAAAAAGGCAAAAATGAACCCTAACCCTAACCCAGAAGTTTTTAATAAACACAGAGTGTTTTTTGGTAGTCCTCACCTCCTGTTTGAAATTTTCATTCTGGAGGTTTTTCTCCAGGTAGTTGGCAAAGCCCTTCAGCAATGGATGGTCCAGGGAGTGCTTCCCATAGAGGCCCTTCTCTGCCATCAGCTTCCTGGCCGCCTTCTTCCACTGCACATCTGGGTTACTGCAATGTGGGAAAAGTGTTATAATTGTTATAGTAGTGAATTGTTGTTACATACTGAATATTTGTGATTCATGTGACTCACAATCAAAAACAAACATCGTCAGTGAAGTTGTGAAACTGAGATTCTCACCATTGAAAGTACTCGCCACTGCTGACAGAGGCAATGTCAGACTCACTCTCACCAGTCTCAGTGGCCGCACTCTCGGGTGGCTGTGCCGTCGCTGCCGTAACGTTGGCATTGGGCAGTGGTGGAGGGACACCAACCACCGCCATGTGCCGACGCTGCAGCTCCTCAATCAGCCTTTCAATTAAAAAAAAACAAACGAATTTAGACAATGTTATTCAATACAATTTAAAAAATGTAATACATTTCAGAGAGTAAACAAGAAGTAGGCCGTGGTTGAAGACCCTGCCAGACACCAGAAGCTCATGGACATCCCTCTTTGCCTTCAACACCTCTGCTTCCATGGCTTCTGGTGTGGTGGTCTTCATGCAGACCCTGCGCAGATGCACAGGAAGGCATTCCTGGGGTTTCACGCACACAGGGCACAGCAGGAAGTGCCTGTTGGCTTTACTATAAATAGAAAAAGACATTCTTCAATTAATTTAAAGCTTTACTCAGGGAGAAGTTTGGTCAGCCATCAGAAAATATGCTTTAAATCTCAGCTTGGGTTAGTGGCCTAATGATTTCATTATCACTCAAATAGGGTCGTTAACAAGTCATTAAGCAAAACAAAAGATGTGATCAGCCATGTTTCCAATGTGCGATAAACTACACCCACTGTTATTCTCTGTCTTGTTTACTACTATGAAACACATATGTCTATTTTAGCTTGATTATAAAAGGATGTTTTACTACATTCTGTTAGAAAAGGACTGTATGAGCTTGACTGTACATACAAACTAACCTCTTGATTTGGTCCCTAAGTCTGGGAACCATCAGCAAATATACCTACATACCTTTGAATGTTAAAACTTCTATAATGTAATACATGACTTTTACTAAATTGAGCAACTACATTGCGAACCATGAAATTGATCTTGACTTACCGCTGGGGAGCCATTTTCAGGAACGAAAAGAAAACTGTCGAGTAGAACAGGAAAAAACAGGAGAAATCCTCAGTGAAGACGTAACACTCTTGTTGACCAGTCTCAGAAGACAGTAACTGGACATCTGGCCGCCCCACATTATATGTCCATCTGAAAGTTGAATGTTGGAAAGAGGAGAATGTAAACTTTAAACTAGTGAACAACATGTTTCATTTGAAGCAGGTTCAGTAGAAATACAGGAGGATATGTAAAAACATAAATACAGGTTTCCTACTGGCCTTTTCAAAACAGCTGAATGTAACCAGAATTCAACAACGTGCTGCTAGTCACCAGAGGGTTTAACATTACGAGTGTTGATCTCTTTGTATTGCTCTGAATATGAGCTTTACAATGAGGTATTACTCCAGTAAATCAGATAATGCTAGCTAAAAATAGCAGCTTAAATATAGAGACCAGATTTGACCTCTGTCCCAGCTCTGAAAGCTGCCTAAAATTGACCACATTAAATGTCTCGTTAATAACAGGAGGTGTGAAACAGGATGGAAAGCCAACACTTGTTGGAAAGAAGAGGATCTAAGCTTTACAATGAGGTATTACTCCAGTAAATCAGATAATGCTAGCCAGAAATACCAGCTTAAATATAGAGACCAGATTTGACCTCTGACCCAGCACTGAAAGCTGCCTAAAATTGAACACATTAAATGTCTGGTTAATAACCGGAGGTGTGTGATAGGATGGAAAGCCAACACTTGTTGGAAAGAAGAGAATCTAAGCTTTACAATGAGGTATTACTCCAGTAAATCAGATAATGCTATCCTGAAATAGCTTAAATATAGAGACCAGATTTGACCTCTGACCCAGCTCTGAAAGCTGCTTAAAATTGAACACATTAAATGTCTGGTTAATAACAGGAGGTTATTAGGTTTGGATGGAAAGCCAACACTTGTTGGAAAGAGAGAATCTAAGCTTTACAATGAGGTATTACTCCAGTAAATCAGATAATGCTAGCCAGAAATACCAGCTTAAATATAGAGACCAGATTTGACCTCTGACCCAGCACTGAAAGCTGCCTAAAATTGAACACATTAAATGTCTGGTTAATAACAAGAGGTTTGTGATAGGATGGAAAGCCAACACATGTTGGAAAGAATAGAATCTAAACTTTACAATGAGGTGTTACTTGACTAAATCAGATAATGCTATCATGAAATAGCAGCTTAAGAGACCAGATTTGACCTCTGATCCAACTCTGAAAAATGCCTAAAATTGACCAAATTAAATGTGTGGTTAATAACAGGAGGTTTGTGATAAAATGGAAAGCCAACACGTGTTGGAAAGAATAGAATATAAGCTTCACAATGAGGTATTACTCCAATAAATCAGATGATGCTATCCTGAAATAGCAGATTAAATATAGAGAACAAATTTGAAAATTGCCTAAAATTGACCAAATTAAATTTCTGGTTTATAATAAGAGGTGTGTGATAGGATGGCAAAACAACACTTGTTGGAAAGAATAGAATCCAAACTTTACAATGAGGTATTACTTGACTAAATCAGATAATGCTATCCTGAAATAGCAGCTTAAATATAGAGACCAGATTTGACCTGCTGTTGTTGTTGTTGTGCTGTTTTCAACAAACTGTCGTTAAAAACACTGGTTGTAAATTGCTCTACACCAGTTTTATTTCTTTACAGAAGCAGAATCAAAGAGAGACTTTTGAACAATGTCATTAAAACAGAACACGAATCATATAATTAAAGCAGAACGCAAAAACTTCAAATACAAATCTTTTTTCATATTTTACATTCAACAGGATAAAATATCAATACTTTTATAAACAATTTTTTTAACAATTTACAATACAATTATTTAAAATGAACTATTTACAAAACATTTTACATTATCATCATTATTGAGGGTTCGGGTTATATAGAAAACTTTATCCTCATTTCCTCCAGCCATTGGTCTTTTGGCTGTGATTCAGTAACTGGACAATACACCCTGCCACGCCACTGACTGTGTCCAGTCTCAGCAGTGCGGAACTGCCCACACTTCTTGCAAGTGTTTGCCTGGACAGTTCGTCTATACGGCCTCTTTAGGGTGCCCCACTTTCCTCTGTGGCAGGTGAACTGGGATGTGGGTTGGTGCCCTGACCAGCTGCCCCAGAAAGGACTAACTGAACCACTCCAGCTGGTGTGACAACCTGAGGTGCAAGAAATGGTCCTGGTGCTGAGGGTGTAGCAAGATACTGCCTCATCACCGGTCCCCTTGGAAAGATGGGATGTGGGCACTGACTAACTGCTGCCTCCCTCTGTTGTGCCTGCTGTACTCGTTGGCAGCCGGTACAGATGTTCCTCCCTTGCCTGCATGGGTTCATCCGGGAGCACTCTTGCCTCCTGAAGAAGCTGTGCAGACACAGGGAGTGCTGGAGGCAATGCAGTACCCTGGAGCAGCACAGCGAGCCCCTCCCTCTTGTTCTTGCTGTTGTGCCACTGGATGAGGGTGTTTTGATTGACTTCAAACAATTGAATGTCTGTCCCTGCATTACCATTATCTTCATCTTCAGCTTGAATATCAACTCCAGCTACAGAAGATGAAGTACAGGGCAGAGTGCTGGAAGCCAGGGCGGATGTGCCAGGAGCCAGGGCGGATGTGCCAGGAGCCAGGGTGGATGTGCCAGGAGCCAGGGTGGATAGACCAGGAGCTGTGGAGGAGACGCTGCAGGCCACCTCAGAAAGATAGCCATATGGCCACCTTGAGTTAGAGAGGCTTGAACATGAGGGACCTCCAGCACTGTGGGATCATCTGAGATATCAGAGAATCCCTCATCTTCCTCTATTTTGTCCTCCACATCATGCTGCTCGATGAGCTGAGCCGTCTCCTCTGAATCATCGTGCATATCCTGCAGCGCCTGACCAGTCTGCCGGAACAGATACTGCACCCCGATAAGCTCTCCTGAAACAATATGCATAAAGTGATTCATTTACAAATGTTTATAAAATGAATAAAGGATTTTAAAACTGTGTTACATTACCAATGAGTTCACAAGTGCTTACCAGTGTAACAGGAGGGCAGGCAGAACTGTGGTGCCACCTTCCTGCCAAACAGCTTCTGGTCATTTTCGTTCACGCAGTGAAGCAGGTCACCAGAATAGCTGCGTAGAGCAGATGTTCCAGAGGATAGGGCTGCAGCACCACGGTCCTGGTTCCACCTGTGCAGTCCTTCCAACAGGTAAATCTGGAAATTCACACTGTTGGCACCAGTCCCTGGAAATACATTATTAAAAATGTAATCATGAATTATTCTTGGATTACACAACACAAAACATGAACAAAGATGTCTAACAGACACAAACCTGGTATGAAGTGGTTTAAGTGCAGGTGAAAAGACTCCAGGGATGTAGAGCCTCTGGCACATCTCTAGATGGGAAGGTGCACTCCTCCCTTTGTGAGCTCCCCTGTCTTGGTGTAGAGGGTAACACCTGGAAGATCCTGGGGAAGCATCTTGAGGTCTTGTTACCTTTTACATGTCAAAGATCTTATGGTTGTCATATTCTCTGTGTATAATAGTGACCTGCTTTGTTGGTCACACATTGATCCATAAACATCTGCTGTTAACTGCCCCATTAGTGCCTGTACAACTTCTCAAAACCAGGTCCCACTGAGATTTGAACGGATCGTTGGATTCAGAGTCCAGAGTGCTAACCATTACACCATGGAACCACAACTTTATCAGACTATAGTGGGAGACTTCGACACACAAACCACCAAGATTATGCATCGCAATTAGTATCAACCTTGTGACACATTTGTGTTCACACTGCTGAAGCTATGTGGCAAACACCTTCGAACTTGGTCTGTTCTCAGATCTTAACTACATGTGTCTTAGGTGTGTTTACACTTGTACTTTTAGCTGTCCAATTGGGCTTAGATGATGAGACATTGTCATATGGATATCTTAAACAACAGGTCAGTATATTTTCCAAGTTTATCTATATTGCAACTCTAAGTTAGGTTCCACCCAGATTTGAAGTCGGATCACTGGATTCAAAGTCCAGAGTGCTAACCATTACACCATGGAACCACTAAAATGCACTGGGAATATCTCACGAGCACTCAGGGGCAGCAATAAAACCTTGCCCAGGAGAGGGATGTCAGGGCTGCTTTTAGCTGCTCGCCACACAAAGAAGAGATCATACCGAAGTTCAGTAAATACGGATAAAATGCTTATAGACTTGCTCTATAAGTGACAACCAGCAACAAAGTGCACATGGCTGACATGTTGACACAAAGTAGTGTAAAAGAGAGCTCATAGGGTCAGGATGGCCGAGCGGTCTAAGGCGCTGCGTTCAGGTCGCAGTCACCTCTGGAGGCGTGGGTTCGAATCCCACTTCTGACATGAACATTTTAACAGGAGCAGCATCTGAACTGTAACATTGTAGAGATGATGTCCAAAACAGTTGAGCTCCCGAGTTTTCCTCATACACGGATCACCAGCTTACGCGTTTCCAGACGTAGTACTTAGGGATTTCATCTCCTAATCCGCCAGTGCGACAGAGTGAAGACAGGTGTTCCTTGCCCAGTTCGCTAAGGATGTGCCATGAGCACTTGGGGTGTCTGTGCCTAGCAGCGCGTAGAGCACTTGGAAATAGGGTGGGATTGTGCACGGTTCGGCTGTTTAGACATTTCAAGATGTAGTCATTTAGGGCTTTCATTTCTTAATCTGGCAGCGAAGTCAAGTGAACCCTGCCCAGTTTGCTGAAGATGTGCAATGAGCACTTTTGTGCGTAGCAGCACCTGGCACACCTGGAAATGGGCTGGGATCAGATAGAAAACTTTTTCATAAACCACATTCCACATGGGCATGTTACAGCTTGTGATAATCATGGCCAATCACATTCACTAGATTCATCCCCTTCAAACAAAGGACTCTTCACGTCATTACACATGGACAGTTTGGGAATCCTGTGGAGAGATCTTTTCAGGGGAAACATCTCGAGGTCTTTTCACCTTTTAGATGTCAACGATCTTATGATAGCATTATTCTCCACGTATAATAGTTACCTGCTTTATCGGTCATATGTTCATCCATTACCATCTGCTGTTAACTGCCCCTTTAGTGCCTGTTAAACTTCCCAAAACCAGGTCCCACTGAGATTTGAACTCGGATCGCTGGATTCAGAGTCCAGAGTGCTAACCATTACACCATGGAACCACGACTGTATCAGACTATAGTGGGAGACTTCGACACATGAACCACCAAGATTATGCATTGCAATTAGTATCAATCTTGTGGCGAGTTTGTGACATTATTGCTGAAAGTAATGGAACAAATGAAACGCAAAAATCCAGGAGTTACAGATAAAAGATTTAACAGGCATTCAGAGTGTTGGGATTAAAGCCTGTGGCAGTTCAGTAAATACGGATAAAATGCTTATAGACTTGCTCTGCAAGTGACAACCAGCAACAAAGTGAACATAGCTGACATGTTGTCGGAAAGTAGTGTAAGCAAGAGCTCATATAGTCAGGATGGCCGAGCGGTCTAAGGCGTTGCGTTCAGGTCGCAGTCTCCTCTGGAGGCGTGGGTTTGCATCCCACTTCTGACATGAACATTTTCACTGGAGCAGCATCTTTACTGTAACATTATAGAGGCATTTGTCCAAAATAATTGAGTTCTTGAGTTCCTGTTTTCCGCATACACGGATCACCTGTTTAGGCGTTTCAAGACATAGTATTTAGGGCTTTCATTTTTCAATCCGCCAGCTTGATACAGAGTGAAATCAAGTGTTCCCTGCCCAGTTTGCTAAGGATGTGCCACGAGCACTTGGGCGTGTATGTGACTACCAGTGCCTGGCGCACCTGGAAATAGGGTGGGATCGTACACGGATGGGCTGTTTAGACATTTCAAGATGTAGTCATTTAGGGCTTTCATTTCTTAATCTGGCAGCGTGACACAGAGCGAAGTCAAGTGAACCCTACCCAGTTCGCTGAGGACGTGCCATGAGCACTTTAGTGTGTAGCAGCACCTGGCAAACAAATTGGCTGGGATCAGATATAAAAAACATTATCATAACCTACATTACAGATGGGCATGTTACAGCTTGTGATACTCATGGCCAGTCACATGCACTAATTTCATCCCCTTCAAACAAAGGACTCTACACGTCATTATGCATGGACAGTTTGGGAATCCTGTGGAGAGATTTTCTCAGGGGAAACATCTTGACATCTCTGACCTTTTACATGTCAACGATCTTATGATTGTCATATACTCTGTGTATAATAGTGACCTGCTTTGTTGGTCACACATTGATCCATAAACATCTGCTGTTAACTGCCACATTAATGCCTGTACAACTTCTCAAAACCAGGTCCCGATTCAGAGTCCAGAGTGCTAACCATTACACCATGGAACCTCTACTTTAGCAGAGTATAGCGGGACACTTCAGCACTTCAACCATGTGACAAGTTTGTGACATTGTTGCTGAAAATAAGTGGAACAAATGAAATGCAGGGGTTAGGGATAGAAGACTTTACAGACATTCAGAGTGTTGAGATTAAAGCCTGTGGTAGAGGACATCAGTTAATGAGGCAATGCAGGAAACATTTGTGTTCACACTGCTGAAGGGATGTGGAGAACACCTTCCAATGCGGTCTGATCTCATATCTTAAATACATCCACAATGTGTTGGGTATGTTTACACTTGTACTTGTAGCTGTCCACTTTCGATCAGATGAAACAGAGACACATGGATATCTTAAACAACAAGTCTGTATGCTTTTTGAGTGTATCTATATTGCAACTTTAAACCATTACACCATGGAACCACTTGTGAGACCACTGAGAATACCTCAATATGACCCAGGGGCAGCAATAAAACTTCGCCGGGGAAAGTTTATGGAACAAATGAAACGCAAAAATCCAGGAGTTACAGATAAAAGATTTAACAGGCATTCAGAGTGTTGGGATTAAAGCCTGTGGCAGTTCAGTAAATACGGATAAAATGCTTATAGACTTGCTCTGCAAGTGACAACCAGCAACAAAGTGAACATGGCTGACATGTTGTCGGAAAGTAGTGTGAGCAATGGCTAATATAGTCAGGATGGCCGAGCGGTCTAAGGCGCTGTGTCCAGGTCGCAGTCTCCTCTGGAGGTGTGGGTTTGAATCTCACTTCTGACATGAACATTTTCACTGGAGCAGCATCTTTCTTTCATTCATTCAGAATACCTCAGAGTGACCCAGGGGCAGGAATAAAACCTTGCTGGGGAAATTATATATTACTTACAGGCACAGAGGCACACACTGCAGTGGGTTTCTGGACAGGGACTGAAGCTTGAACTGTCTCAGGGGCTGGAGCCTGTAAGAGAATAACATTTGTTAAAATTAAATCACAATTTACAACATAATCAAACCTTAAATGATTATTTCATACAGCCAATATTTTTGAAATAACAATTTGAAGGGGTACCTCTCTGGGTGCTGGGCAGTGTATACCGGTTCTTTAAAGCGCTGTCTTTTTTTCGACCGAGGAAGGGGTGAGAAGGGGTGGCTCAACAGCCTGTCCCCATAAAGTCTCCCAAAAGCGATTTTAATATCATAATTCATAACTTTTCGAGGCGATTCTGATGGGATAAAAAATGTTGTATGGAAAAACTTGTTGGGGAACGTTATGGATTATGCAGTCTATGCATACGGCGTGTCCACAACTCGCCTAATCGAGCTATGAACTCAAAAATGATTTCGAGTTCTGTCGGCATTGGGCATTTGTAGCACACACAGCAAATTTCAAGTCCCTCGGACCATTTTACATAGGTTCAGCGTATTTCTGGGCAGTCCGAACTGGAGCTGACACACTTGGGGAACCTTCATAATTCATATGAAGCGGCGAGCGCACGTACATGAAATGGGCGTCCACGCGTGCGGTGTGATGCCCCGAGTCTAAGGAGACTGTCCTTGTGCATGTCGGACGCTCCTGTGAATTTTTATGAATTTATTTCAATTTTTGGGATTGTCGCGAGCTCGCGAACACCACCCGTGCTGAAAATTGAACCAGGAATGGAAGGCTGAAAAACCACTGCAATGTGGAGTTCCATCCTATCACAATCCTACTGTTATTAAACAGACATTTAATGAGTTCCATTTTAGGCAGCTTTCAGAGCTGGGTAGGATGGCATATCTGGTTTCTATATTTAAGCTATTTAATGATAGCATTATCTGATTTACTGGAGTAATACCTCACTGTAAAGCTTATATTCTCCTCTTTCCAACAAGTGTTGGCTTTCCATCCTATCACAAACCTCCTGTTATTAACCAGACATTTAATGTGGTCAATTTTAGGCAGCATTCAGAGCTGGGTCAGAGGTCAAATCTGGTCTCTATATTTAAGCTGATATTTACAGGATACCATTATCTGATTTACTGGAGTAATACCTCACTGTAAAGCTTAAATACTCCTCTTTCCAAAAATGTTTGCCTTTCCATCCTATCACACAGCTCCTGTTATTAACCAGACATTTGATGTACTCATGAACTTCCCTCTTTTGACTCCCTTATTTGGAGTGAATCAACATATATGCTGAAAAATCTCAGCTTAAGTGAATCACCCACGAATTTGACCTTTGATAAATTAAGTTTTTATTTTCAAGCTCGGGGCTCGCCTCAAACTATAAGTGTAATCAAAATAAAAAAGGAAACAGTTTAACTTACTTCTTCTTCTTACTCTTCTTCACTCTGACTGAAACATAAAAACAGATATTCTAGAATGACTTTTAAAACCGTATTTCATGGACTTTCTCTAATGAAACATTGTGTACTGAACAATCTGTATTACTAAAACTGAAAAAGATACTGTGGAAAATAAAACATGCAAAGATCCTCTCCCAAAGTTAATTTAGTCCACCAGAAGAAATAACCTGTTTTAGATTGAATTGACAGCCTCCCTTATCCGGGGAGAATCAACATGTGTGCTGTAAGTTCTCAGCTTAAGTGAATCACCTTTGAATTCTAACTCTGACAAATGAAGTTTTTATTTTCAAACTATAAGTGTAATCAAAAAATCCTTCCATCTAAATTCTCAGTTTAAGTGAATCACCTTTGAATTCTAACTTCTGAACCTCTGATCCAACTCTGAAAACTGCCTAAAATTGACCACATTAAGTGTCTGGTTAATAACAAGAGGTTTCTTGAAAAGCTTTTAACGAGGAATTAGAGCCGATCCTGACGCTTAAACAGCGCTATTGAACAGTATTGCATTCTCAGGTGTAACTGATAACTTTATGACATGTAAACATGAAATCCATCATATCCTTCATGAATGCTACTCAAATAGACAGGAAAACTTGTCCAGCGTACTCACCCCTTGAGAAAGAAGAATCAGGCACTGGCTGGTACTCGTCATCATTAGTGGTGATGTTTTCATCCTCTGAGGAGGGTGCCCCATCATCTTCAGGAGAGGATGTGTCCTCATCTTGATTAGAAGATGTCTCTTCTTCAAATGCAGGGGATTTCTCCCTATCTTCGATCTTTGAACGCATCACATAGTCAAGTGCTTGAAGCAGTGAATATGACCTTCTTGCCACCTTGCCAGAGAAAAAATGATCTGGAAGCTGATAGGCTTACTTACAGCCTTAGTATTAACTGCACCTGCATAAACTCCAGGACAGATTTACAAACAATGCCAGAGTTGCTTTTTGTTTACCCTGCAGCTGCATCTTTGAACTCTGCAAGATGCCCTGTGATTTTTTTTTATTGCTGCCTGAGTCAAACCATTATCTGCTATCCTAAAGATCACACCTATGTCAAAATTGTGTCATTCATTCGCTCCATTGTAGAGCAGTATGCCATCATAGACCCATATTGGAAACTTAGAATATTAGATGAAATTTCTCCCTTGGCAAAAAATGGAGAAATGACTGAATCTGGCAGAAAACATTAAAAACTACAATTTTTAAGTGTTGAGTTTAGAATGAAAGCAATTTTAACTGAATTGTATGATTTAATACTGTAAATAACAAGGAATTAAAAAAGGTAGTTTTCATGGGTTTCAATTGACCAGAAGTGGCCATGATGAAGACAAGTTGTATTGCATTCTGTTGAACAGTATTGCATTCTCAGGTGTAACTGATAACTTTATGACATGTAAACTTGAAATACATCTTATTCTTCATGAATGCTCCTCAAATAAACAGGAAAACTTATCCTGAAGTATACTGTACAGACAGGACGAGTGAGAAAAACTCAGTTCTCAGACACAGACACAGCTTCTAACGAGGAATTAGAGCCGATCCTGACGCCTAACAGCGCTATTGAACAGTATTGCATTCTCAGGTGTAACTGATAACTTTATGACATGTAAACATGAAATCCATCATATTCTTCATGAATGCTACTCAAATAGACAGGAAAACTTATCCTGAAGTGTTCTGTGTAGAAATCCCACTAAATGTGAATGCTGAGATTTTGGAGACACACAGACAGCTTTAACGAGGAAAAGAGCCGATTTAGGCACTGGAAACGTTAAAACAGCGCTTTTGAATATCCATCATATTCTTCATGAATGAAGATTTGATCTCTGACCCAGCACTGAAAGCTGCCTAAAATTGAACACATTAAATGTCTGGTTAATAACAGGAGGTGTGTGATAGGATGGAAAGCCAACACATGTTGGAAAGAATAGAATCTAGGCTTTACAATGAGGTATTACTCCAGTAAATCAGATAATGCTATCCTGAAATAGCAGCTTAAATGTAGACACCAGATTTCACCTCTGACCCAGCACTGAAATCTGCCTAAAATTGACCAAATTAAATTTCTGGTTTATAACAATGAGGTATTACTCCAGTAAATCAGATAATGCTATCCTGAAATACATTACATGTCTGGTTAATAACAAGAGGTTTGTGTTAGGATGGAAAGCCGAAAATTGTTGGAAAGAAGAGAATCTAAGCTTTACAATGAGGTATTACTCCAGTAAATCAGGTAATTCTATCCTGAAATAGCAGCTTAAATATAGACACCAGATTTGACCCCTGATCCAGCACTGAAAGCTGCCTAAAATTGACCACATTAAATGTCTGGTTAATAACATGAAGTTTGTGATAAGATGGAAAGCAAACACTTTTTGGAAAGAACACAGAATATAAGCTTTACAATGAGGTGTTACTCCAGTAAATTAGATAATGCTATCATGAAATAGCAGCTAAAGAGACCAGATTTGACCTCTGATCCAACTCTGAAAGCTGCCTAAAATTGACCAAATTAAATGTGTGGTTAATAACAGGAGTCTTGTGATAAGATGGAAAGCCAACACGTATTGGAAAGAAGAGAATCTAAGCTTTACAATGAGGTATTACTACAGTAAATCAGATAATGCTATCATGAAATAACTTAAATATAGAGACCAGATTTGACCTCTGACCCAGCTCAGAAAGCTGCCTTAAATTGGTCACATTAAATGTATGGTTAATAACAAGAGGCTTGTTATACGATGGAAAGCCAACACTTGTTGGAAAGAGGAGAATTTAAGCTTTACAATGAGGTATTACTACAGTAAATCAGATAATGCTATCATGAAATAACTTAAATATAGAGACCAGATTTGACCTCTGACCCAGCTCTGAAAGCTGCCTAAAATTGACCACATTAAATGTCTGGTTAATAACAGGAGGTTTGTGATAGAATGAAAGTCAACACTTGTTGGAAAGAAGAGAATCTAAACTTTACAATGAGGTATTACTCCAGTAAATCAGATAATGCTATCATGGAATAGCTTAAATATAAAGACCAGATTTGACCTCTGACCCAGCTCTGAAAGCTGCCTAAAATTGACCACATTAAATGTCTGGTTAATAACAGGAGGTGTGTGACAGGATCGAAAGGAGAAGAATAGAAGAAAGAATAGAATCTAAGCTTTACAATGAGGTATTACTCCAGTAATCAGATAATGCTATCATGAAATAGCTTAAATATATGGACCAGATTTGACCTCTGACACAGCTCTGAAAGCTGCCTAAAATTGGCCACATTAAATGTCTGGTTAATAACAAGAGGTTTGTTATACGATGGAAAGCCAACACTTGTTGGAAAGAAGAGAATCTAAGCTTTACAATGAGGTATTACTCCAGTAAATCAGATAATGCTAGCCAGAAAAACCAGCTTAAATATAGAGACCAGATTTGACCTCTGACCCAGCTCTGAAAGCTGCCTAAAATTGAACACATTAAATGTCTGGTTAATAACAGGAGGTTTGTGATAGGATGAAAGCCGAAAATTGTTGGAAAGAAGAGAATCTAAGCTTTACAATGAGGTATTACTCCAGTAAATCAGATAATTATATCATGAAATAGCTTAAATATATAGACCAGATTTGACCTCTGACCCAGCACTGAAAGCTGCCTAAAATTGGCCACATTAAATGTCTGGTTAATAACAAGAGGCTTGTTATACGATGGAAAGCAAACACTTGTTGGAAAGAGGAGAATTTAAGCTTTACAATGAGGTATTACTACAGTAAATCAGATAATGCTATCATGAAATAGCTTAAATATAGAGACCAGATTTGACCTCTGACTCAGCTCTGAAAGCTGCCTAAAATTGAACACATTAAATGTCTGGTTAATAAAGGGAGGTATGTGATAGGATGGAAAGCCAACACTTGTTGGAAAGAAGAGAATCTAAGCTTTACAATGATGTATTACTCCAGTAAATCAGATAATGCTAGCCAGAAATACCAGCTTAAATATAGAGACCAGATTTGACCTCTGACCCAGCTCAGAAAGCTGCCTTAAATTGGTCACATTAAATGTATGGTTAATAACAAGAGGCTTGTTATACAATGGAAAGCCAACACTTGTTTGAAAGAAAAGAATCTAAACTTTACAATGAGGTATTACTCCAGTAAATCAGATAATGCTATCATGGAATAGCTTAAATATAAAGACCAGATTTGACCTCTGACCCAGCACTGAAAGCTGCCTAAAATTGACCACATTAAATGTCTGGTTAATAACAGGAGGTGTGAAACAGGATGGAAAGCCAACACTTGTTGGAAAGAAGAAAATGAAAACTTTTGTAAACTAGTGAACAACATGTTTCATTTGAAGCAGGTTCATTAGAAATACAGGAGGATATGTAAAAACATAAATACAGGTTTCCTGTTGGCCTTTTCAAAACAGCTGAATGTAACCAGAATTCAACAACGTGCTGCTAGTCACCAGAGGGTTTAACATTACGAGTGTTGATCTCTTTGTATTGCTCTGAATCTAAACTTTACAATGAGGTATTACTTGACTAAATCAGATAATGCTATCATGAAATAGCTTAAATATAGAGACCAGATTTGACCTCTGATCCAGCACTGAAAGCTGCCTAAAATTGACCACATTAAATGTCTCGTTAATAACAAGAGGTTTGGGATAGGATGGAAAGCCAACACTTTTTGGAAAGAATAGAATCTAAACTTTACAATGAGGTATTACTCCAGTAAATCAGATAATGCTATCCTGAAATAGCAGCTTAAATATAGACACCAGATTTGACCTCTGACCCAGCACTGAAAGCTCCCTAAAATTGACCACCTTAAATTTCTGGTTTATAACAAGAGGTTTGTGATAGGATGGAAAGCCAACACTTGTTGGAAAGAATAGAATCTAAGCTTTACAATGAGGTATTACTCCAATAAATCAGATAATTCTATCCTGAAATAGCAGCTTAAATATACCGACCAGATTTGACCTCTGACCCAACACTGAAAGCTGCCTAAAATTGACCACATTAAATGTCTGGTTAATAACATGAGGTTTGTGATAAGATGGAAAGCAAACACTTGTTGGAAAGAACAGAGAATATAAGCTTTACAATGAGGTATTACTCCAGTAAATTAGATAATGCTATCATGAAATAGCAGCTTAAGAGACCAGATTTGACCTCCGATCCAACTCTGAAAACTGCCTAAAATTGACCACATTAAATGTGTGGTTAATAACAGGAGGTTTATGATAAGATGGAAAGCCAACACTTGTTGGAAAGAATAGAATATAAGCTTCACACTGAGGTATTACTCCAATAAATCAGATAATGCTATCCTGAAATAGCAGCTTAAATATAGACACCAGATTTGACCTCTGACCCAGCACTGAAAGCTGCCTAAAATTGACCACATTAAATGTCTGGTTAATAACATGAGGTTTGTGATAAGATGGAAAAACAACACTTGTTGGAAAGAATAGAATATAAGCTTCACAAAGAGGTATTACTCCAATAAATCAGATAATGCTACCCTGAAATAGCAGCTTAAATATAGAGACCAGATATGACCTCTGACCCAGCTCTGAAAACTGCCTAAAATTGACCACATTACATGTCTGGTTAATCATAAGAGGTTTGTTATAGGATGGAAAGCCAACACATGTTGGAAAGAATAGAATCTAAACTTTACAATGAGGTATTACTTGACTATATCAGATAATACTATCCTGAAATAGCAGCTTAAGTATAGAGACCAGATTTGACCTCTGACCCAGCACTGAAAGCTGCCTAAAATTGACCACATTAAATTTCTGGTTAATAACAAGAGGTTTGTGATAGGATGGAAAGCCGACGATTGTTGGAAAGAGGAGAATCTAAGTTTTACAATGAGGTATGAGACAGATAAAGTTTAAGCACTTCCACTTCATTGTTTTCTGTACAGAGATTTCTTACATTTACAAAGTGTACCAATACTGTACAAATAAAAAGAGCAAAGTCTAACAATGTCCTTGTAGACTTGAATACAGGCCTTGAAAATGCAGGCCAGGTGGATGGCTGCAGAAAGTCTAAGAGAGCCAAGCGAGGCCCAAGCCCTCTCCCCGAAAAGACTTTTTGCCCGCACCTTAATTAAACAGGAGTTCCTCATTGACCTCAATGTTCCTGGTTGCGAGGAAAAGAATAACTTCTTTTTCCTCCCCATCTGTGTCCACAGCATAGAACCTGGGCCTTAGGTTGGCTTCTGCCTTTGCGTGGTTGATAAACCTGCCAACAGTCTGCTTTTCGGGGTGGCACTCACAAAAAGATGAATGTGCATCAATGCACATGGGCTGCCCTTTTTGATTTGTATAAAAGAACATATGTCCAGTCTCCTCCTCACTGGTGTTCTTGTGTATGTGATGGCCCTCTTTGGCTGTGATCACCCTCCCATGGTAATCACAGACCACCTCACCAGTCTGAAATCTGCGGGTGGCAACGACACCCTTGCCTTTCCCTTTGACATCGGTGACCAGTAGTCCTCTCCACCTCTGAGAGATGGTCATTTTCTGGATGTGTCTAGAATCCATGACCATGTCCACAGATCCTGAGGGCTTCCACTCCTTTATGATATTGGCAGAGATGGGGAGGTTTTTCTTCCATCCCCGCTTAGCAATCCAGGTGCTGACCCGGTTTTCTGTTGGGAGACGTCGGCAGAAGTATGCTGTCGAGAAAAAATTAAAAGGTTTTGTTAGTTAAGAAAAATATAGTTGACAACTTTGAATGATGTACATAGCATTGATACTTGAAAAATTTTTTATTAAACATTGAGAAAATACTTACAGAGAACATGCTGCACGCGCAGTTTCATCTGTGCCTTCAGCCAACGCTCGTACAACTGCCGCTGACAGTCGGGTGACACCTTTCTGCGCTCAGTCGTGTCTGGCACGTCCCCGTCCAGTGTCACCGGGTGCGTTTCCAGCAGTTTGTCAAATGCTGCTTGGACATCCATCTGCACATTTGTAGTACAGGCAGGCTTGTCGGCAGCATTGCGAGCAGCGTCACGGTTACCATGACTGGGACCCTCATCCGCAGACTCAACACTACATAAGAGAAGAAGGAGAAGAAAAGTATTAGATAAGTGTTCAGTGTGCCTACATATAAATGATGGTGGGTTTGATTATGTTTACAAATTGTTGATTGTATTAATTGTTGACAAATATAAGACATCTTTACCTTGAGTCACCAGCGAGCTTAGCCAGCAGCTGACTGGCCCTCACAATGGTCTCCGGCTGCTTCATGCGGTAATGTTTTTCCGCCGTCGCAGTGGAATGAGTGAGGTAGTCGGCCACCAGAGACTTCTCTGTGTCAGTCATCGTCCCGGTGGCCGTCTCGAAGACTCTGCGTGCCACTCGGCTGGTCACTGGCTTGAGTTTGTATCTAAAGTGAAAGTTTAAACAGATATTAATATGACATTAATTGACACATCACACCAGAGAGCTGAGACGGTTATTTATAGAAGTACATTTGGGAGGGGAAATGAATCATGATGGTTAGCTTACTTTGAGTGCAGCCGGTCAAGGTCATTGGAGGCATTATAGATCGGCCTCCCCGTGGTGGAGATGAAGAACCGTTCCTCCTCGTCATCTGAGTCATCCCGCTTGCGCTTCTTAGAGTTGAGGAGTTGTGGCCGCACTCGTGTGAAGTACATATCAAACCACTGTTGGCAGAGGAAACATAGAAATAAAGATTAATTTCTGCTTTTGAACGGGTTCTGACAGATTCTCAGAGGAAATCTGATGAACTTACACACTCCTCCTCCTGTGACAGGGCAAACGCGGCAACTTGCCGTGCTGCTGTCTTGTGCTCCTTCACACCAATAATGGCGTTGCCTGACCTCTCTGTCTGACGGACTATCCACTCTTGCACCTGCACAAAACAAGGATATCACATTGATTAGTATGGGGAATGACAAAAATGTCAGGTGAAATTTTCTAACAATGCAGACAAAAAGAGCATAAGAATACTCACAGTCATGTGCTCCACCACGCCTGGTTGTTGGAGGTGCCTCAGGATGACCACTGCCTGGAGATAGTACACCACGAAGCTGCACTCGGTCAACTCCAGGGTTGCACTTTTGTCCACGGAGACCTTCGCAATAACTGCCATCAAGTCCTTCCTGGCAGCCCTCAGCACAGCCAAGCAGTCATATGGTGTCAGCTGATGTTGCTCCGTCAACATGCTATGCCTATGAGAAAACAGATCAAATGTTATTAACAAATCATGACATTACATGCCACATTGCTCACATATCTATACTGTAATCCAGTTAGGTGGGTGAGAACAATTAAACTTACCTCTTTTGGGTGATCTCTTTGCTCGCTTGCTTGGAGCAGCATTTCTGCAGAGACCCAAGGAACTCAATGAAGTGCCTGCACTCCTCATAGAGTGCCCGATCCTGGTGCCTCAGGTTGCTGTTGACCGTGTGGTACACCAGGAATCTGTCGGTCAAAGTACAAGTATTTAAGTATATGTATTTAAGCCCAATTATGTTTATTGTCTACACAAGTGTTGACATTATATGAAAAGAAACACCAAATGCACCAACCTTTTCAAGCTCTTCAGGTAGTTCTGCTGAGTTTGCTTTGTCAGCGTTGCCTCAGAGAGCTCACGAAGGTACTGGCGGATCTTTTCACTGTTCCTGACGAACTCCAGGGATGGGGCCTGTGGGTCCACGTAGTACAGGAATCGAGCAACGTTGTCAACCTGGGGAAAAAAAGGCAATTTTAGCATTTTAAATTACATGACAGCTATTTAAAACAAAATGTATGAAAAACTGAATTCATGAAAAGAAAGACCCTGGTGAGGATCAAATATTAATTTAACTTATACCATCTACAAAAGTGACTGCAATACAGGGGAGGAGGAATGTTACCAAAGGTACAGGCTGTGCATATCTTTCTGGCTGAAAGCCAGCACATGGTTTCCCAAATCATGTTGTAAATCGATTTAAACAAAAAGGCAAAAATGAACCCTAACCCTAACCCAGAAGTTTTTAATAAACACAGAGTGTTTTATGGTAGTCCTCACCTCCTGTTTGAAATTTTCATTCTGGAGGTCTTTCTCCAGGTAGTTGGCAAAGCCCTTCAGCAATGGATGGTCCAGGGAGTGCTTCCCATAGAGGCCCTTCTCTGCCATCAGCTTCCTGGCCGCCTTCTTCCACTGCACATCTGGGTTACTGCAATGTGGGAAAAGTGTTATAATTGTTATAGTAGTGAATTGTTGTTACATACTGAATATTTGTGATTCATGTGACTCACAATCAAAAACAAACATCGTCAGTGAAGTTGTGAAACTGAGATTCTCACCATTGAAAGTACTCGCCACTGCTGACAGAGGCAATGTCAGACTCGCTCTCACCAGTCTCAGTGGCCGCACTCTCGGGTGGCTGTGCCGTCGCTGCCGTAACATCGGCATTGGGCAGTGGTGGAGGGACACCAACCACCACCATGTGCCGACGCTGCAGCTCATCAATCAGCCTTTCAATTAAAAAAAAAAAACAGAATTTAGACAATTTTATTCAATACAATTTAAAAAATGTAATACATTTCAGAGAGTAAACAAGAAGTGATGTTTGAGAAAAGACTGAAAAGTCCTTCCACCAACCTGCTGAGTGGATCAGCGTCATCCACAATCTGCCGAAGCAGGCCGTGGTTGAAGACCCTGCCAGACACCAGAAGCTCATGGACATCCTTCTTTGCCTTCAACACCTCTGCTTCCATGGCTTCTGGTGTGGCGGTCTTCATGCAGACCCTGCGCAGATGCACAGGAAGGCATTCCTGGGGTTTCACGCACACAGGGCACAGCAGGAAGTGCCTGTTGGCTTTACTGGAAATAGAAAAAGACATTCTTCAATTAATTTAAAGCTTTACTCAGGGAGAAGTTTGGTCAGCCATCAGAAAATATGCTTAAAATCTCAGCTTGGGTTAGTGTCCTATTGATTTCATTATCACTCAAATAGGGTCGTTAACAAGTCATTAAGCAAAACAAAAGATGTGATCAGCCATGTTTCCAATGTGCGATAAAATACACCCACTGTTATTCTCTGTCTTGTTTACTACTATGAAACACATATGTCTATTTTTACTTGATTATAAAAGGATGTTTTACTACATTCTGTTAGAAAAGGACTGTATGAGCTTGACTGTACATACAAACTAACCTCTTGATTTGGTCCCTAAGTCTGGGAACCATCAGCAAATATACTGACATACCTTTGAATGTTAAAACTTCTATAATGTAATACATGACTTTTACTACATTGAGCAACTACATTGCGAACCATGAAATTGATCTTGACTTACCGCTGGGGAGCCATTTTCAGGAACGAAAAGAAAACTGTCGAGTAGAACAGGAAAAAACAGGAGAAATCCTCAGTGAAGACGTGACACTCTTGTTGACCAGTCTCAGAAGACAGTAACTGGACATCTGGCCGCCCCACATTATATGTCCATCTGAAAGTCCCGCCCACATCCCTGCATTAGCATTTACATACATGCTTCTTGTGATTACTCTTTTCTCAAAGTTAGAATTCAAAGGTGATTCACTTAAACTGAGAATTTAGATGGAAGGATATGTTGATTACACTTATAGTTTGAAAATAAAAACTTCATTTGTCAAAGTTAGAATTCAGAGGTGATTCACTTAAGCTGAGAACTTACAGCACACATGTTGATTCTCCCCAGATAAGGGAGGCTGTCAATTCAATTTAAAACAGGTTATTTCTTCTGGTGGACTAAATTAACTTTGGGAGAGGATCTTTGCATGTTTTATTCTCCACAGTATCTTTTTCAGTTTTAGTAATACAGATTGTTCAGTACACAATGTTTCATTAGAGAAAGTCCATGAAATACGGTTTTTAAAAGTCATTCTAGAATATCTGTTTTTATGTTTCAGTCAGAGTGAAGAAGAGTAAGAAGAAGAAGTAAGTTAAACTGTTTCCTTTTTTATTTTGCTTACTCTTATAGTTTGAAAATAAAAACTTCATTTGTCAAAGGTAGAATTCAGAGGTGATTCACTTAAGCTGAGAATTTACAGCATAGGTGTTGACACTCCCCAGATAAGGGAGGCTGTGAACTCAGGGTTGAAACAGGTCATTTGCACTCTATAGAATTCAGAGGTGATTCACTTAAGCTGAGCATTTACAGCATAGGTGTTGCCACTCCCCAAATAATGGAGGCTGTGAACTCAGGGTTGAAACAGGTCATTTACACTCTATCCACATCCCTGCATTAGCATTTACATACATGTCCACCTGAAAATGGAGGATGCTTGACTCTGAAAGTTTAAAACCAGAAGAAAGCAAGGCAGTTTTATTTATATAATATTTTATTCAAAGAGTAAAAAGAAGAAGTGAGTTAAACTGTTTCCTTTTTATTTTAGTTGAGAATTTACAGCATAGGTGTTGACGCTCTCCAAATAAGGGAGGCTGTGAACTCAGGGTTAAAACAGGTCATT
Source organism: Seriola aureovittata (assembly GCF_021018895.1). Taxonomy (NCBI): domain Eukaryota; kingdom Metazoa; phylum Chordata; class Actinopteri; order Carangiformes; family Carangidae; genus Seriola; species Seriola aureovittata. Next base: position 172,968 of record NC_079385.1, on the reverse strand, counting down.
TACACTCTAACCACATTCCTGCATAAGCATTTACATACATGCCCACCTGAGAATGGGGGATGCTTGACTCTGGAAGTTTAAAACCAGAAGAGGGCAAGGCAAGGCAGTTTTATTTATATAGCATTTTATTTATTTAGCGCATTTCATACACAGCCTCACAGCAAGAAGGTTCTGGTTTCGAGTCCCGGCTCGGCCGTGGGATCTTTCTGTGTGGAGTTTGCATGTTCTCCCCGTGCCAGTGTGGGTTCTCTCCGGGTACTCCGGCTTCCTCCCACAGTCCAAAGACATGCAAATGGGGACTAGGCTAATTGGATACTCTACATTGACTATAGGTGTGGCTGTGAGTGTGAATGGTTGTCTGTCTCTATGTGTTTGCCCTGCGATGGACTGGCGAACTGTCCAGGGTGTACCGCGCCTCTTTCCCGAAAAGATGCTGGGATAGGCTCCAGCCCCCATGCGACCCTACTAGAGGATAAGCGGAAGAAAATGGATGGATTTCATACACAATGGCAACTCAATGTGCTTTACATAAAACATGTAATTTGAGAAACATTAAAAAATACAATTAACCCCCCCACACCCCACACTAATAATGAAAACAAATTATAGAAAAATAGAAAGTAAGAAACAAAATGCTGGAATACAGCATTAAATATAAGATTGCAGCATAAAATAATGATTTGCTTTAAAATCATTAAAAGGACATTGAGTTTTTAAAAGTCATTCTTGAATATCTGTTTTTATGTTTCAGTCAGAGTGAAAAAGAGTAAGAAGAAGAAGTAAGTTAAACTTTTTCCTTTTTATTTTGATTACTCTTATAGTTTGAAAATAAAAACTTCATTTGTCAAAGGTAGAATTCACAGGTGATTCACTTAAACTGAGATTTGTCAGCATAAATGTTGACTCTCTCCAAATAAGGGAGTCAAAAGAGGGAAGTCCATGAGTTTCTGGCATCCGGCAGGGTGTTCAACCACTTGATTTGTAACATTTTATACATATAGTAATTATATTTGATATTATTAATAATAGTAATAATATATTATATTGAGACTCCTCAATGTTCTTTGTATATGTCTGAATGGTACAAAAAATCCCAAACGCCAGTGAAAAGTCAGTTGCTAAAAACAGTGTGCCAGCTGAAAATAACACCCGGTCATTCAAATGCAATGCTTGCCTGGAATCCTTTCCCAGTAGAACTGCCTTGAGCGTTCATTGCATCCCGCATTATGGGGATGACAACAGGCTCTGCAAAACAAGATGGGGAAAATGATCTCCAAAATACATCAGTACCTGTCCTTTCTCGGCCATATATATCAAGGGGGAGTCAAAAGAAGGAAGTCCATGAGCTTCTGGCTTCTGGCAGGGTCCTCATTATATATACATATTATACATAGTAATTATGTTTTATATCATTAATAATAGTAATTATATATTATATTGAGACTCCTCAATGTTCTTTGTATGTGCCTTTATGGTTGGGTTAGGGTTAACCCCCCTTACCCACCCTGAGATGGGTGGGTTACCCAGACCCCCCCCCCCCAGACCATAACCCACCCTTGTGTCCTAAATGTTGTTGTTCCTCACAAGGCTTTTTAAATAATTCATATTCATGTGTTATAGTTGTTTTGACTGATTTGTCTTTTGCGATTGTATATGTTTGTGAATAGTTCCATTTCAAGAATTTGCTTTTAATTTTTTATTATTTCTTATGTAATAAAAATATGTTCCTCATGAATTGAGCTATTTATTGTGATGAATTTGTTCCTCATAAATTGAGTTATTTATTGTGATGAATTTGGTCCTCATGAATTGAGCTATTTATTGTGATGAATTTGGTCCTCATGAATTGAGTTATTTATTGTGATGAATTTGGTCCTCATGAATTGAGCTATTTATTGTGATGAATTTGGTCCTCATGAATTGAGTTATTTATTGTGATGAATTTGTCAGAATTGGTCAGAGAATGGCACGATTACATCTCCACTTCCTCCTCCTCATCCGCCTTACATGTCACTCTTGTAGCTTTTCAGAGCTGATCTGATAATAAAGGTCAAAGTTTGAGGTTTTGTTAAGTTTGTGAAAACATTGAGTTTTCTTTTGTTTCACATTAGAAAAAAGACATTAAAGCAACATGTTTCCTCTTGAAACCCACCCTTGTGTCCTAAATGTTGTTGTTCCTCACAAGGCTTTTTAAATAGTTCATATTCATGTGTTATAGTTGTTTTTAATGATTTGTCTTCTGTTTAAGCACAGTGGCACTGTATGGGAAAGGCATACTTCAGCTCCCAGTAACTAGTCTAGTGGAGGAGTTTAAATGTACCAAGGTTAGGACAGAGCTCCTGTTATCTGGGAGCAAAGATGCGGTAGTTAGTAAGGTGGTTCCAAACCCAATCAAGGGGAGAAAGTGGAATCCAAGAATCGCAGTGCAGGAGGCAGAAGCAACGCTTAGGCATACAGAGATTGTGGGTAATGTCCAAATAGGCCGGGGAGGCTTGGGGCTTGGCCCAGGCAAACCGGTGTGGAGTAGAGCAGGTCCCAAGGAGAAGAGAAAGCTAGTTGTGGAGCAGGTTCGTAGACAGGAGGAATTATTAAGGGGTGCTAAGGCAGTGGCCCAGGCTAAGCAGGGACAGTGGGTGAATTGGGAAGGTGTAGATAAGAAAAAGCTTAGCTGGAAAGAACTCTGGAGCATGGAGGAAAGTAGTATTAGATTCTTGATAGGGGCAACTTATGATGTACTGCCAACTCCCCAGAACCTAAAACTCTGGGTAAATGGAGACCCACTATGTTCATTGTGTTCAGGTACGGCAACTTTAAAGCACATTCTGTCAGGGTGTAAGGTTAGTCTGTCGCAAGGCAGGTATACGTGGCGACATAACCAGGTTCTAAAAAGCTTAGCTGCAGGAATTGAAGAATTACGGAGGCAGGCAAATTTAGGAGGACCTAAAACAAAGAAAGGTGCAATCAAGTTTGTTCAAGAGGGAGAGAAAGTTGGTAAGACAACAAGAAGGCAAGGCAGCTTAGAAGGTGCTTGTGATTGGGAAATGCAGGTAGATTTAGGAGGAAAGCTTCTTGTTCCCCAGGAAATAGCCATTACAAAGCTAAGGCCTGATATAGTCTTGTGGTCTAGGAGTAGAATGAAAGTATATTTCATAGAGCTGACTGTTCCGTGGGAGGCCTTAGTTGAGGAAGCATATGAAAGGAAAAAGCTCA